>NW_028270163.1:47854541-48157483 GCF_037043375.1 Chiloscyllium plagiosum | reverse complement strand
GGAGGTCATGTGATTGCTGTACAAGACTTTCGATCGGCCACTTTTCGAATACTGCAATTCTGGTCTCCCTATCGGAAGGATGTTGTGAAACTTGAAAGGGTTCAGAAAAGATTTACAAGGATGTTGCCTGGGTTGGAGGGTTTGAGCTAAAGGAAGAAGCTGGATACGCTGCAGCTGGACGTGTATTTCCCTGGAATGTTGGAGGCTGAGGGGTGACCTTAAAGAGGTTTTTAAAATCATGAGGACCATAGATAGGGTAAACAAAGTATTTTCCCTGGGGTGGATGAATCCAGGATTAGAGAGCATAGGTTTAGGTTGAGGGGGACAAGATATAAAAGGGACCTATGGGGCAACTTTTATCATGCATGTATAGAATAAGCTGCCAGAGGAAGTGATGTAGTTTAGTACAGTAACAACATTTAATGACATTTGGATGGAAATATGAATAGGAAGGGGGTTTAGAGGGAAATGGGTCAAGTGTTGGCAAATGGGACTAGATTAATTTATGATATTTGGTCGGCATGGACAAGTTGGACCAAAGAGTCTCTTTCCATGCTGTACCTTTCTATGACTCTGTCATCATTGTAATACATCATAGTATTCACAGCTTTAAAACTCATTGAGGTAGCCTTTAGAAAATATTCTGATCAATATTGATTAAAATTAAATATCTACAGAAAATCAGAAAAGGACAGCTGCCTTGATAAGTCAGTGAGACAAAAGTAGCATTTGTGCATTTCTGGATTTAAAGGCTGAAAAGGAGTAAAGCAAACAATGCAAAATTGTAATGCTCCAACTGTGCAAAATGACTCTTTCAAAATGACTCCCATTCTGGGATTTTTAGAGAATCAGTTCAGCTGTATCAGTCGAGTAACATCCCTGGCAGATTAAATTTAAAGTTTGAATTGAGAAATTTGTTGATCTTTAGACATCATAAAATTTGAACATTAGATGACCGCAAGCCATGTGTTTGCATTTTTTGCCATTCGCCAAAGTGTAAAATATTCAGTGAATGCCCTTTTGGTATAACCTCACAACCAGAGATTACCCCAGTTTATTTGCCATTTTCACAATGGTTCTTACTTCATTAGTTCCTATTACCAAAATGCCACACAAAACTTTTAAAAATAGCTCCCATTTTTGTAACATAAAATAGTTTAAACTGAAATGCAATATATCTTGACAATACAATCCAGAATCCTAGCTATACAGATGGCCAAATTTCAGAAAACTATACCTTCATCCTTCTTCAGCGTAGAACAGTTTTACTATTTCCATAAACATATTTCAATAGCTTTAGGATTTATCCAGTAAGCTTCTCTTATACATCGAAATACCTTGACCATTGGAAAGAGATTTCAATTGGATGACTTTGGAATAGTATTTGTTCAAAAATACAAAAGGTGATGTCAAAATTACTGAATACCAAAACATCCAATAAAATGTTCATGTCAATGGCAAAATCTGCATATCAGCTTGGCTGACTTATCCCTGATATTTAGAAATACATGCAGTCAAAATCACGTAGATAATTTCAATCCAAACTCTGCAAAATTTAAGCTTTATAAAGTCTTACTTGAAAGGTGTAATTGTACTGTTGAAAGCAAATTAAATATTCTAATTATCCTCAAGTTAAACATGCAGCTAGGTCAATTAAATCTCTCCATAATAGCATGCGCATACAAATTCTAAAACTGTGCTATATTCATAATCGGACCCATGATCATATCAGGTTAAACCCACTCCAAATAGCAAGTAACTTCCAGTTAACTATTTTATTAATCACATTCCCTTCCAACCTCTCATTTAATATAATTTATTTTGGAAGTTTAGTGTATTCTCCAACAAAAGGCCACAATCTCCCCAACGATGCTTTCATTATGACAACCTATATGAAGCATGTCATTTATTTATTCCTCCGTTCTGTAACACTATGTGGTGAGTCTAGCGCTCTCAGACTTCTGCTGATTACAGTATGCAAACTGTTCCAATTCAATAATTCCTACTAAAAGATCATTTCTATTAATGCACCGTTCCTAAAATGAGTTAAATCAGCAGCAAACCTGAATTCTGGTTGCAGTTTCTAAAATGTTTATGATAGGGCTTGGTTTTAAAGTTACAAGTTTAAAGTATTAAAATTAAAAGTATTTTTTAATTATATTAAGAAAGAAACATGACCTTGAGATTGTGAGATGCTTTGATAAAGGTTACTTGTATTTTTTGTTGGTTTCTGAGCTATAAGCCAGACTAATCCTATCCTGATTTGTGAAAATTAAAGCTATCCCAAACATAAGCCATCAAAGATACAAAGAATCCATATGATCACAATGGAAGATTAAGCCCACTCCAAAGAACAAATAACTTCCAGTTCAAAATCTTATTAATCACATTCCTTTCCGATCTCTACTTTAAAACAGTTTATCTTGCATGTTACAGCACACTCTTCAAAAGGGTCTCCCCAATGATACTTTCTTTATAGCAATCTACATGAAGCAATGTCATCATGTCGTGAGACTAGTTCTGACGTTTCATCCCATTGGTGGAAGCTATTGTTTTTGTATCAACTTATTCACCCAAGTCAAAATAAAACAAAAGTTTAGAATTAGAAATGTGGGAAACTGCAGGGAATACGTATGTAAAATTCTGCTGACGCTACAACCTGCAACCGGAACAAAATAATGCTCATAGCATTTAGCGGGTTATACAGCATCTGTGGAAGGAAACAATTTATAACCTTCAATCTGTTCTGATGAAACTGGATTTTTACAAATCCAAAGCGTAACCAAGTTCTCAAAATATTATTTACTGATTAGGATACATTAGAGCACATGGCTAGAAAGATGGACAACAATACCATTCTCTTGCAATTCGCACACTTTTAAAAACAAATCACTTTAATATGTTAAATAATTACAACTTATTCCATATAATATCATATGTCACTCGCTGACTTCAAAGCCATCCAAGCTCAAGAAATAAAAAAATCTATTTAAGTTCATAATTAGTTCATTCAAATTTCGCAGCTGGTATTCCTGATGATTGACTCTGCTCATCCAGCCCGAGGGCTATTAGTGTGCAATGGCAGTGTCCCTATCTCTGAGCCAGTAGGCATTGGTTCAAGTCCCATCTGCTCCTTAAGTATGTCATAATATCTCTGAACAAGTTGATTAGAAAATGTTGATGCTTCCAGCCTATATTTGTCTGGCTTTGACAGTCTACATACACGAATTCTTTGTGGTAACACCAAGAAATAGCAATCATCTTCTAAGTACTACTTTTATATATCAATTATGAAGAACAAATTAAAAAAAAACATACTCCTTGAGATAACACTCCTACATCTGCTACTTTCAAGATGGAATACAATAGTAATGTTAGGATTTAATACCAGATTTGGGGCAGCATGGTGGTTCAGTAGTTAGCACTGTTGCAACACAGCGCCAGGGAGATGGGTTTGAATTCATCTGCAGGTGACTATCTGTGAGGAGTTTGCACATTCTTCCAGTGTCTGCGTTTTTCCTCCGGGTACTCGAGTTTTCTCCCACTGTCCAAAGGTGTGCAGGTCAGGTGGATTGGCAGTGCTAAATTGCCCATAGTCTGCAGGGATATGCAGTCTGGGTGGATTAGCCATAGGAAATGCAGACTTACAGATGGGTCTGAGTGGGATGCTCTTCAGAGAGTCAGTGTGGACTCAGTGGGCCAAATGGCCTGTTTCCACACTATAAGGATTCTATGATCCTTTGCAATACCGGCATTTAATATAAGCATGGATAAACTGGACAGAAATATTGATTACCTTATTGAATACCCAGATTTCGCCATTCACTGTCGGTCTTGGCACTCCATGTCCATTGTAATGGAAAAGCACACGCTCTTCCTTAGCATTGCGTCTCAGAGAGGTGCAAAGTTTTTTAACTTCATCCACTGTTGGATCCAAGCTTTGCTTATACCTAGCCTGTTGAAACAAAAAGCATTTATTAATAAGATTTAAGAAAAAAAGCAAAATTTATAAAATCAAGTTGAGATCACAAATTATTTTTTTTAAAATACAGAGTACAATCAGGGGTGTAAGAAACTGTACAACTTCCAGGCAATCTGTTATCACCAAGGTTTAACCAAGATTATCCCTAATGCATACTAGATTAAGTGGTCTGCTTTACACCAATTAAGATTCTAGTTGCAAATAGCAAGCAATCAGGTGCATGAAATGAAACCATGAAGCCGTAGATTTCTCGGAGAGAAAAGTGTAACACCTTTCACATCACCTTTTAGAATGTTACAGATTTCTAAAATTTAATCATTTATTTGAGTATATGCATACTGAACTACTTTGGTACTGTTGCTAAAGATATCCTGTAGCCAATAGTGCCGAGAGCTTTGAATTTTTGCTGATTTAAGAGGAATCTCATATGTATCAAGTGATAAAAGGCGTCTTTGCAGCAATGCATAACTCTCAGCAAATTCTTGGTGCCTTTCAAAACACATATTTAATACTTTGCTGGCCACAGGTGAAGGATGACTGGAGGATAGCTAATACAATTCCCTTGCTCAAGAAGGCAGCAGGGATAAGCCAACTAATTACAGACCAGTTAATCTGAGAGTGGTGGAGAAATTATTGGAAAAAATTCTGAAGACAGGATTATCAACACTTGGAAAGTCAGGGATGGATCAGAGATAGTCAGCATGGATTTGTTAGAGGAAGAGCTTGTTTGACTAATTTAATTTTGCTTTTTGAAAAGGCGTCTTAATATATTGCTGAGGGTAGTACAGTTGATGTAGTTCACATGGACTTCAGTAAGGCCTTTGCTAGGGTACCACATGAAAGATTGGCCCAAAAGCTAACAGTCCATGGGATCCAATGTTGGTAAAATGGATCCAAAATTAGCTTACAAATAGGAGACAATTGTTGACAGTGGAGGGTTGTCTTTGCGATTGGAAGCTTATGTCAGCAATCTATCACAGGTCTTGTTGCTGGGACCCTTGCTGTTTGTTATGTCTATTAACAACTTGTATGTGAATATAGAAAATATAATTGGTAAGTTTGTAGATGATATGAAAACTGGTGGTACTATTGATCGTGAGAATGGTGTCAGGTTACAGTCTGAGATTGATCAGCTGGTAAATTGGGCAGAGCGATGCCAGATGGAATTTAGCCCGAGTAACTGTGAAAAATATATTTTAAGAGGACTAACAAGGGAAGGGGTCCAAGGAACACGGAGGAACAATAGAACTTTGGTGCACAAGTCCACAGATATCTAAAGGTGTCAACACAGGTAGACATTGTGGTGGAAGCAGCATAAGGGCTGCTTGCCTTCATTAGCCAGGGCACCGAATATAGGAGCGAGTGTTGTTGCAACTTGATAAAACATTACTAGAAGGTCATTATTGTTCTGGAGTGTGTGTAGAGGATATCCACCAGGATGCTGTCTGGAATGAAAGGACTCAGTTATGAGGAGAGAGTGGATTTGCTGGGTTTTTTTCCACTGGAGCAGAGGAAGCTCAGGACGGGATTTGATTGAGGTACACAAAATTACCTGAGACACAGTAGATTGAGAGAATCATTTCAACATGGCAGACATGTCTAAGACCAGAGGGCATAAGTTTTAAGGTGTTGAGCATATGGTTTAGAGATCTGAAAACAAACATTCACCCAGAAGGTAGTAGATATATGCAATGTGCTGCCTGAGAGGATGGTGGATGCAGGTAATCTCACAACATTTAAGCAACATCTTAAAACGCCAGGGCCCAGCAGGCTGTGAATGGTAAATGGGAGGTAAATGGGATTAGTGCAGTTTGGAGTTCATTGGTCGACACAGACATGGTGAGCCGAACGGCCTGTTTCTATGGTGTATCACTCTATCACTCCGAAAGCTAGTGTGCTTCCAATTAAACCTGTTGGACTATAACCTGGTGTTGTGTGATTTTTAACTTTGTACACCCCAGTCCAACACCGGCATCTCCGAATCATGACTCTAAAATGAGATTGTATTCATCCTGGCCTCATCTAGCAAAATACTCAGACCCTTCCAAACTTAGGAATAGTTAAAAAAAAATTAAAATTTTAAAAATGTTATAACATATTTAAATAATCCAGAGGGTTGAACTATGAAAATAAAGTTGCTTCCAGCCAACATGAAGGAGCAAACTGTGGATGTGTCAAAGCACCAAAATCATTTGTCCATATTCTCCCCTTCAAAGTCAATTAATTTAAAATACTTACGCTGTAAATGAATAAATGTTATCTGTGCTGTCCTATTTAAATTGCTTAACTTTAATCAACAGCTTTAAACCATATCATGGTTAACGCAAAAAGAAAAATCCCAAAGGCACAAACCAGGAAGAAACAGCTCAGGAATATGATAAAAGATTGGCAAAAAATATCCTTGGAAGTGGATTAAGATTGGACAGAAGTGAGAGGTCGTAGTGTTACAGAAAACAGGACAAATGAGACTGAAAAGGATGCTTAGGAAAGGTTTGGAAATGACAGTCCAACGAAGGGGGTATCATGACCGTGAAATGTTGGAGTGGGTGAAAGTGTGTAGCAATAAGGAATCAGTGGAGTTGCTGATCTGTATTATGGTTTCCCAATAGCAAATACATCGTGGGTTCTTGTAGAACAGTTGCGGTGTCTTCACCTCTGAGCCAGGAGATCTGGGCTCAAATACAACCTGTTCCAGTGGTGTACAATAACACCGCTGAGCAGGTTAATTAGAAAAAAATATTAAAACTAAACCCATTTTAATGTCTGTAGGGATCTATATAACTGTTTTCTCTAACGCTTACAGAGGTCTTCACAATTTCAATGTTCCTCCAAACTACTCAATATTCCATTGATGCTCACTTTCAAACTAATGCTCAGCTACTCATCCATGTTTTCCTAATCACCAGAACATAATGCATGCATCTATTGTCTATCGGAACTGTGAACTAACTTAAAAACAAATGGTGGAGTCAAGGCAACAACTTTAGCATTGCCTGATGACTTTTAAAGTAGGTCATCTTCAATACATTTCTTAATCACTAACGCCCTTTCAGATATTTACACTAGACTAATGGGCTTTTCGTGCAAATCATTTGGAAGTACAATTGTGTAAACAATGGATATTTTTAATCAATCTCTTCAATTACATTAGTTCACACCTCTGAGGATACTTGAACCTGAGCCTTCTTCCTCAGAGGTATGCCTAGGTTTAAGTGGCATCATAATCAGCAATATTATAATTATCATGTATTCTAGTCAATCCCAGAATGAAGATTTTATGAAAATTACATGTTAATTTGCCCAGCACTCCAACATCAACATAACATATGCAAGTTTTTTTTTCACAAAAATCAAGATTATTCATGAACTTACAATGAAAGTTTACTGAACTTTTCTGGTATGAAGTCTTTAGAAGATAGATAATAGACAAAGCCACTTACATTACCATCTACCAAATGTTTAGTCCAGTGAACCTATAAAGTACACACCATTTGAGTATTTAGCATAGCAACATGCATACATTGACCAGTATATCTAGAATAAAGCTTTAATAAATTCATGGATCTTGCCCTCAATGTAAGTGACAAACTGTCATTTGCAGCATGACTTTAAACCATTCAATCAACATGTTGAAACTCTTGCTTTCAGCCTCTCTGAATAATGTATTTGTCTTCTAACCATCATTAAATCTCTCATAACAGACATTTGATCATGCCTTAAACCATCTCCTGAGGACCCTCTGCCATCATTTCCCCTTCCTCCAACTACTCTATTGACCACTTTTTTCATGTGGAATCCTTTTGGAGATTTACAGGCATAGAGTTTTAGGATAAATGAATCCCATGCAATATGATACACACAAGTTATTGTCCAAATTGAACAGAAGTTTTCTTTGAAAAATCTTTCCCAGTACACAAACATATGCCATGTAGAATTTAAGCTTCATTACTTGAGACAATTATGCTTTACATACCTCAGGAAAACATTTGGTCAACCATTAAGTTCAACGCCCACTTATAATGCAGACCTGAATCAAAATACAACGATCCACGGATCAAATGAGGGGCTGAGTTTTGAAGAGCAGTGTTCACGGCCCAGGTGAGTGTTAATGGATGAATCAAAGCACATAATTTTTGAATGTCTCTAAAACATGAATACAACAGAACTCAAGTTTATTTTAAATGAGTTTTTTGCCTTAAGCATAAAGTGGTAAATTGGAATACGACATTAGGTGAACAGAAATGATTTACAATTATTGCTTAAAAACCAATTTATACCTCTACTTATTGGCATTATTGTGCAAATTGTTAATTTTGTGCCTCAAAATTAACTATGAAGTCAGCACACAGTGGTTGCATAAAATTAAGTGAATTCTACACAAAACCCAACTAAACTGTAAATGGAAATCTATACTAACGACACCAGTGTACATCTCGAATGAGTAATGCAGAAGACCCAGAAGCATGTAAATGAATATTTTAATTTAACTTTGCACATACTGCACAATTTCCTACTAATGGGAGATTATTGTAATATAATCCAAACACCAGTTAAACATTAACACATGAAATTCTCTCTGAAAGTGTGCCATAAACAACAAAAAGATCAAGTTCGTTTGGAGATGACTGCCAGTGGTTATCCTGCACACTCTAAATTCTTATTACAGTCATGCCATCTCACTGAATTGGTCTCATATCTATTCAGGCAATGGCTTTACTAAAGTTCCAAGGCAATATGACCATCCTAGTTATGCGGAGGACAAAAGTCTAGTTGCTGCCATTTGAGCACAATACCATGGTTGCTCTGCTGTTGTCCAATTGAGTCAATTTGGAAATATGACCTGAATAGTGACATTGAAAAGGTAGACACTTTGGTTCACAGACAGCATAACAATGCACGTCAGGCAGAATACTAAACTCACTGTCCAGCACTCAATTTCTAGGTCTCAAGAATATGTATAGTGTATGAGTAGGTAGGGAAAGAGTTAAGTTCTGAGTTTTGTAAAACAAGGGGTTCAGCTGAGCATGAACAGATCAGATAAGAACTGACATTTAACAATGGGATGCTGGAGACAAAGGAAATGGGTTAACAAGGTGGAAAAGCATTCATTACATAGAGCCATTTAACAAGATGAGGTAGCATTCAGTACGTGAGGTCAGTTTAACAAGGTGAAAAGTATTCATTATGTGAAGCCAGTTATTCATTGTGTAAGAGCAGATGGTTTAATCTTTACTGTTGATACTTGTTGACTGTAACTGTTACCCAATTAATATGTATGTTGCCCTATCTAGATGGTCCTCCCTGTAAAATGATGAAATAGTTCATTGAGAAACTGCTATTCCAGCGAAGACAGAGTACTCATGTCTCTGTGCACATCAGCGATCATTCTCTCTCTCTCCAGGGCACAGAATAAAGATGAAGGAGGTAAAACCACAGTTTCTGAGCATTTTGCTTCGACTGAGGGGGGCTATCAGGACGACAATATTAACATAGTTGGCAGGATCCAAACAGATAGTTTCAATCATGCCACCTGGATCATTGCTGTCTTGAGACGGACGGGTCCACAAGGTAAGATTTTAAATCTTGGTCCCTCTCGATATTCTTATGTGCCAGAGATGGTCCCCTCGCTCGATCGCTCTCTATTCTACGGATTCCTTGAATGGTAATTAGTACAGTCGAGAGACACAGTTTCACAAGTGCATTGGCAGGCAGAGGTTCAAGTCCTCTCTGCTGCATTTGGGTGCGTGGGGGGGGGGGGGGGGGGGGGGGGGGGGGGAGGTGGGTGATTGAGGTTCATGTCCTCTGCGCTTTACCTGGGGTTCGAGCCCCCTGGGATGGGGGGTGAGACTGAGGTTCAAGTCCCCTGTGCTGTTCTGAGGTTCAGGTTCCCTGGAATGGGTTTGGTTGAGGTTCGAGTCCTTTGCACGGTATTGGGGTTTGAGTCTACTGGGTAGGTTGATTTGAGGTTCGAGTCCTCCGCACTGTGCTGGGGTCCGGGCTCTCCATGTTGAAGTGTGATCCGGGCTCCCATGAGAAGTAAAGTGTAAAAAGGGTTTAAGGTCCCCTACTGGCAAAATATGAGGCACTGCGAGTCTTTGCTCTGGGGGAAGAGAGTGGCTGGGATTATGCTGTCACATGGTCCGCTGCAAGGGCTTTCTCTTCTTATACATGTGGTTTCAGTGAGAGGATGCAAAAAAAATTAAATAACGAGAAATACTGAAATTAGGGTTGTATTAATACTTGGGTTGAGAAATGAAAGTTTCAATGTACATTGTGTCATGCTGTGAGTGTTTGATGTTTAAAAATTTTGGTTTGTTAAAATACTGGTTCTCAAAATCCTTTTAAGTAACTGTTTGCCTTGTTTGAATCAGGATCTCATTCAATGTGTTTTGTGGGCTATGTAATGGGACAGATTTTGATTTTACATTGAATTTGCACAACATCATGCCCTTTTTAAAATTATCAAACTTATAACCTTAAAACAAATTGATTAAGTGCCTTGAGCCAGAGTTGTTTCAAATTCTGCAATGCCTGTTTAAAACAAAATTGTGTCAGTGGGCATGCTTTAGCCAGATGAGAGTATTGTATTATAATATCTTTGCTGCTGCTGTGTTTTTAATGCAGAGTGTTCATAAAAAGAAGAGTGCATTTTTAGTCTGATGTTTTAAGATTCAAGAGAATATCAGAACTTGAGGCTCAGCTGTTTAAATTATGTTTATGATTATTAAGACTTCATTGGCCTCCTTCACACTGCAATTCAGAGAATGATTATCTCTACCACAAGTTGCAACTGAAATTCCGACTGTTTTATTTCAGAAGTTTCATTTGGAGAACATATTTTAAAATATTCAGCATTCGTTTCCCATGAATATTTCAAATTTAAATCTGAACTGAAACTACCTCTTCAATTGCTAAAGCACAGGAAACATTTTGCTGTTTTCTTGTTGTTCCAGAATTTTAAAATACATTTCCTGACAGCTTTCACATTAGCCAAGTATTAATTTATTAAAGGAAAATTATTTTTGAATAAGCTGAATGGGGTCCTCCGATGGTTTGATTTTAGGATCACTGATTGATGTTTATAATTGACTGAATTGTTTAGACAGTACAATTCAGAAGTTTATGGATTGTATAAAACTTGACAATGTTATTAATAGTGAACAGAGTAACAGACTTCAAGACAAATGAGAATGCTGAAATAGGCAGACACAATTTAGTGTAGTGAAATGTGTGACTGTGTTGATACTGATAACCACCTTGGCAAGGAAGGAATGAGAGAGGAAATGCAAAGATACTTTCAGCAGATAACATCTTCTCCAGAGTTTCTCCATTCACAGGTAAAGCCCGCCTTTGGACCACCGCCCACCCACCCACCCACAACCTGATGCAACAGATTCAATCAGCTCCCCAGTCACGAGCACAAAAAGTGAAGACATTAACAACAGTGAAGAGAAGGTCAGCACGCTTTTTGTCAGTGGGCTTCCCATGGACATTAAACCACGTGAGCTTTACCTTCTCTTTCGATCATTATTGGGATATGATGGCTCACTGATCAAGCTAACATCACAACAGCCAGCTGGCTTTGTTACGTTTGAAAGCGGAGGGGGAGCATAAACAGCGGGGAGTGCTCCATTCAACTAGCCTGCTGCTGCTGCTGCACTGCACTGCACACTCGGATGCGCTGGTATCCTCGATCTGAAGCATCTCTGCAAGGATGGAAGTCTCGTCAGTTTTGTGAAGCATTTAACTGCCCTTATCCAAGAAACCAGATTTTTCCAAGGACTGATGCAAGAACACTCAATTTTATCCAGTTGGACTTTACTAAAGGAGATTTTGGAGAACTGACTTGTTTCCACTCGACTTGGAAGGGCCAGAGTGGTCACCTAGGGATATGGATTTAAGAATTTTACTGGTGAATTTTTTTTCCACATGGGAGGATTCTTCAAACTCTAATTACTGTAACGGACCAGTAGTATTTGTTGTTAGAATCATTGTATGCTGTATGTCAATAACTTGCTTAAATACTGGCTGTCAGAGTCTTATGAAAGCTGGCAGTGCCATCTCAGTGGTTATCATGAAATGATAAAAGGAGGGATGGAGAATGTGTATAGGATATGAGTAGGTAGGGAAAGAGTTAAGTTCTGAGTTTTGTGAAACAAGAGGTTCAGCTAAACATGACTCAGGTCAGATCAGAGAAGAAATTACAGATATAGGCTCACACTTGCTACTTACATTGTGACCCTCTTCCATAAAAAGGACACCCAACTGATCATTAATTACCACTCCTTCAGCCATGTTTCTCCACCCTTAAGTTCATTCTTGAAGATTTCGCTTTCCTATTTCCACCATTCCTTTTCCAAGGTCATAGGCTCAGCCTTCCTACCACACCATTCTAATTCACTGAATCTGCCAGTCCTGTAGGCCTGAGTTTGATTAATATATTTGTCCAGGCAGACTTTTATAATCTAAGAAATCTATTAAAAAACGGAACTTCGTCAACCATAAAAAATTCAATTGTCGCTTAAGAGTGCAACATTAGTTAAAAATCATAAGCAATATTCAAGGCTCGTTGGGTAACAAAAGGAGGTGTTTTTTTTTTAAATGAGCTCCAGACCACAATAAAAATGCCGATTTGAATCCCATGTTCAACAATTCATCGGCAGATGCCCAGGAACTAGCAACTTCAACAGGAGTCAAACCTGTAAGAATAGGAATCTGCACACAACACAAATGATTTGCATTAGAGCATTAATTTATAGTGACCTTTGATGCAGTAGGTACTGCCCCTGCCTCTAAGCTGAAGTCCTACCTGAGGACTTGGCAGCCAAAAGTGGTGGTTTCATAACGCAGCCAATCAGGTTGAATACTAATCACCAAGTCCTTCCAACACATTCTAAAAGCAAGCGGTAAGTGTAGGAGAGATTCCTAGTCAACCATGTGACAGAAAGGCTGTTGGAGTCTCAACAATCACTATCACTAGTTCCAGACTACAGCGTGCATTGTAAAGCATGTTTTCACAAGAATTCTAAACCAGTAACACATCACGGTATATTTAATCTGATGTGTTACTTAATACATTTCAACTGACGCTTCACTATACTGTTCCGCTCCACATTCAAAGCAGGATTTAAAGAAAAAATGATTGCAACTTTATATTTGCTCAGCTTGCATCCAAATAATCTTTTAGGAATGCCTTATGCAGTGCAGCACCAAATAAATTGCATCAACCTGAAGCAGCAGGACTCACTCATCTTCAGAAGCCTTCTAAAGATTAAAAATCAGTGAAATTGGTTAAGACTGTTTGAATTGGTCATAGGCATTCTTGCCTTCCACTATTCAAGATTACAATCATTTCAGAACAACTCATTACCAAATAATATCCTGAAGCAGATTAGTACATTTACTGTTGAGGAGCCATGGTCAGATATGCCACAAATTATATCCCTGTTATGGTGAAAAATCACCAGTTTCAGAGTCAGAGTTCAATGACAGAGTTTATTGTACAAGGAAATATCGGAGCTCTGGGGAGAAAAAGGCACCAATAGCACAGTGGTCAGCTGTGAGTCTTCTCTCAACCCAGAGCATATGTGAAGAGACTTTTATACATCTTGCGATACAATAGGTCAGTCATGAGATTATCATCTTTGGAACATGATTTGTTTATGGTAATCATTGCAGAATCATTGATAGTTTTGATAGTCATTGTCAATTCCAACGCAGCCTTTGTTAATTTCAGCGTGATTTGTTGTTAGTTTCAGTGCAGATATTGTCAGTTTCAATGTCTGCGTGAAAGTCCATTGTTATAGTAATGGACGTTAATCGCTCTTCCTGAGGATGATTACTGCAGCCCCAACTATTAGCACTTTGCACTGAGTCCGTATCAAGCTGTTAGCATTTCTATCAAATATGTTGGCTCTACCCAGACACTTTGGAGGGCAGTGTACATTACCCAAGTGTATTCTCTCCCCCATCTAACTTAAACTAATCAACTAGGTTGTGAGTGCATTGTGCTGGCATTTTGGTGGTACCAGGCAGTGTCTGTATTTGCTTTGCTGTTTCTCTCCATATTGTGGTCTGGCAGCCATCTTATGTGTCAAGTGGCCAACTGATGGCTCGGCGGCCATTTTGTGTGTCCGTGTGCTTAGTGTCACCTTGCTCCATGCCATCTCCCACTAACTAGCTAAGTTTCTAATGCAGTGTTGACAGTGATCACAAAAAAGTGAAACCACTTCCACCGACCTCCACTTCAAACTTAATCTGGAGGCCACCTTCTAAAGGTGAATAGTTATGGTCCACAGCCAACTTTATTAGGTACTGAAACTTCAACATTTCCTGTGTCACCAGCCCGATGCCTATAAATTCATTTTCTGGATGACATTAAGTTGAAAATTAAGTAATGCAGATATAGATGCAGCATAGCATATGAGTGACCTATTGTTAACTCCAAACACTGCAAATAAACAAAAACATGGAGCTTGTTCCAAGATTTGTCAGTCAGGATGACATTACTCAAAGACTAGAGATAAATTGGTCCTCTAGTCACATTGCAAGTGTGTACCTACCACCCGAGCCAAAATCTGTTTCCATATCAGTCGAAGCAAACACTCAGACACTCCTTTTCCCAGGGAACTTTAACCCAGTTTTACCTAGGGGACTGGGACCCCAGCTAAAGCCCTGGGGACTCGGACCCCAGTTTGTCTGCATCTCTCAACTGAACTAATTACATTCGAGGACTCCGTAGAATAGAAAGCGATTGAACAAGGGGATCATTTCTAACACAGGAATATTGAGAGGGACCAAGGTTTAAAATCTTAACTTGTGGGCCCATCCATCGAGATACTAGCATTCCGCGCAATCGCTGACACCATCCGATTATAACTATTCATTTTGAGTCCTACCTGGCTTGCCAATATTGTTGTCCCGTTTCCGTATCAGTCGAAGCAAACACTCAGACACAGCCCTGGAGAGAGTTCGATTGACCACGTATACAAAGACATGAGTTCTCTGTCTTCTCTCGAACAGCAGATTCTTATGGAACTATATAGTCACTTACAGGGAGCAGCATTCAAATTAGGCAACATTTTCTTGACTGGATGACTGTTACAATCAGCAAGCATGATCAGTAAAGATTAAGGAGAAAGTGAGGTCTGCAGATGCTGGAGATCCCATCCCTCCTACCTTTTATCTTAGCCTGCTGGACAAACTTTCCTCATTCCTGAAGAAGGGCTTATGCCCGAAACGTCGATTCTCCTGTTCCCTGGATGCTGCCTGACCTGCTGCGCTTTTCTCAGTAAAGATTAAGCCATCTGGCATTACACAACGGATGTTCATCATCTCGTTAACTGGCATTACACAATGGATGTTCTTTACCTCATTAAACCACTACACCTTTGCCTCCAGCACCTCATTGACCAGATAAGAACTTGCAGTAAACAAAGTCGTGCGAGCTGAGCCTTTGTCCCGCAACCCTAAACTTAACTCTTTCTCTACCTGCTCATACCTTATACACATTCTCAGGGTGGACCAAGTTAAAAAATCACACAACACCAGGTTATAGTCCAACAGGTTTATTTGGAAGCACCAGCTTTCATAGTGCCACTCTGAAAGCTAGTGCTTCCAAATAGACCTGTTAGACTACAACCTGTTGCTGTGTAGAGTTGATGACACAATAGCCTAAGCACTGATGCATGTCAGTTTGCAACACCAGCACAGAAGATCCTGAGTGTTTAAAGCAACTGATTGCCAACAATTAATGTTGCATTACACTCAGCTGCATGCAAGAAGTTGTGCAGATTAAATTGCTAATTCATAATTCAGTACTTAACAGCACCAAGCCTAGCCCTTGCACTTCAGAACACCTATACTTTATGCATACGAGTTATATTAGCACATTCTATCAACTTTAATCAGAGAGTTAGCTGAGAACCTACATCAAAAGGATCAGGTGGTTAAAAGAGGGACTTCCTGTCACTCTGGAATTAGTTGCTCTCTCAGACTTGCAAATAAGTACTGAATGAAAGTGTGCTGAAGAGTAGGAAGCACGCTGTGCCTGCAGCATTTTTTTGAAAGAGAACTTTGTTGAGCACTGTAGTTTATTTCACTTTCCAGAGAAACAGGTGAACAAGTTACTGACCACCATTATGAAGTCACTTTATATTTAGTACTGCTTGCAGGGCTTAGGTTCTGAAGGATTGTGGAAAACAGAATTTATTTCAGCTTTTGTGGACGTACCCAGAATGGTTTCTTTAAAAGAGGTCATTGAAAATTCACTGTGGACTATAGAGTTTTTTTTTAAATCAAGCTCCTTATAAATGATCCCTGCTGTTGTTTTTTTTTTAAAAGAGGCTTGAAGAGGTTATTGTTTGCTCTGATTCAGTTGGAGGGATGCCAGTTAAGACCAAACTGAGTTGAAGGAAAACTTGCTACGTACAAGGTGCCAGTTCTGGAAAGAAGTCCCTCTACATTGTTTAAACATGAAACTTATATTTGTTCTTTTGAAAGGGTAACTGAAATAACGTTATGATTGTACTTACTGAGCAAGGTGTATGTGCAAAATCATGCGTGAAAAGTGACTTGGCCACATGTGCAGAAAGAGCAACCATGTCAGAAACATCCAACACTTTAGCGTATTGCCTTTGAGAACAACCTATTCATCAATTTTTTTTTCAGAAAGCCAATCTTGGCAGAGAAATCTGTTTATTTTACTTATTCCTGAAGAGAGAGCGAGCACACATGCATGTTTGCGCATGGCATGTAAGTATGTGACTTGGGAACGTTTAGAGAGATAAGCATATATATGAAACTATGTTATGCAGGGGTCGAGTTGGCTGGACAGTTGGCTTGCAAACTCAGCAACACAATCAGCATGGGTTCAACTTCAACTGACAAATTACCATGAAGGACCCTCATTCTCAACCTCTCTTCTCACCTAAGGTGTGGTGACCCTGAGGTTAAACTACACCATTGCAACTTGTGCTGGTGGGATTTAAACAACAGTGAACTCCTCCGGCGTAACACCACACACAGGACAATGTTTATTGCAGTACTACAAAAGCAAAATATCACAAAGATGGGGGAAAGTTGAATTAAAACCAGAAATTTCCAAAAAACACACAGGATAATCAGCATAGATTCAAACAGAAAGAGAACTGGCATTACAAGTCAGTATCTTTCAACAAAGCTCAACTGTTCTATGTAAAGTTTCTGGACTTGCTGAGAGCCTCGCATTTTCTGTAACTTCGCTAATTGTATTTAATTGCTGAACATTTTAGCATTTGTTGATATTTGTAACAAATCTTTTCCATTAAATTTAAGTAATTATTTTAGTTTACAAAAGCTTGGTCTGCATTTGAGATCTCACTAATCCAAGGTGATTGCAATCTGGGGTACAAGTACATTTAACTCACTAAACAGATTATTTCAACAGAGCCAAGTGCTATCCTTTAATTCGAACACTGAAAAATGTACAGTTTTGAAAAGACAAGGATACAAAGCAAGTTTGTGGTGATTCAGAGTCTTTAAACAGCAATATGAAATAAAAATCAATATTTTAACATCCCTAAAGTCAAGACTGAGGTCAGGATAAATGGGTAGAACCTCGAACAGTGCTCAAAATAGAGAGGGTTATCAGGTGCACTCGCTCCCACAGTTCAAAACAATGCCTGCAAAAATTCAACCATGAGGACAACCAGAGAAAATCAGTCCCATAAATTGAATGGATAGAATCAATGCGGAGCTGTTAATCTAATTAAAACCAATCTTAATAGGCTATATGCCAATCAGCAATAAATGCACAAGAGAAGCAGCTGGTGAATGGAGGTGCAGTGAGCAGTTATGAAATATTGGTGAGGGGGGCAGCTGGAGCCAAGTTTTTTCAGAGGCCAAGTCCAGTCAGTATTAGAGGTCTACAACACTGAAAAGGGCCATTCAGTCCATCAAATCGAAGTCGGTCAAAAACAAGTTCCTAACTATTCTCGGGGATGTTGCCTGGAGCTGGGTATGTCAGGGCTTTTGCTGGAACCTGTGCTTTTTGCCATGGGCGGGAATTGCCTTCTGCTGGTGGGATATTTGGAGCACCAGATGGGTGGGATGCAGAGGGGCAGGGTGAGATGGAGGTCACAGAGGCATACAGAACAACCTCGATAATCCAAACGGGGAGTATTTTGTTCAGATAACTAATTGTTTGGATAACCAATCTGATCATAAATAAAGGAAGCATGTACTGGACCTTGAGATCTTGTTCGGATAATCTATGTTTAGATTGTTGAGGTGGTTCTGTAATTCTTTCCAAGTTAATGCGGAATCTCCATTCTAATGCTACATAGGCAGAGGAGCAATGTAGGAAAATGGTGTGGATGCTTTTGTGTATCAACAGTTTAAATTTTAGCAGTGACCTTACCAGTTGGAAACTTGTTTTTAGAATAATGCTGTTTTGTGCAAAAGAAGTGTAAATTATTCTGAAAGAGAAAATGTTAAACTTACTCTTGTTTCTAATTTAAGCACTGATGTCTGGAAAATTAATATCTCCTGTGTATTGTGGCTTTAGGTTTAATGGTGTGTTGATAATTGAGAATATTGATAAATTCTTCAAATTCTGCTTCTGAGAGTGTTCAGATACATGTGTCAGCACAAATATTGAAGATAATGTTGCTACATGATGGCATAACTGAAGAATAAGTTAGCAAGAATGAGAAAGGAGCCCAGCAAAAACCAAAAGCCGCTCCCAAGAAAATCTAGGGTAAAGCGATGGAAAAATGAAGACTACTTTGCCTTCTAGTCTAAAACATGGGGTATTAGAGATTAAAGTCTTTCAGTTAGATTGCGCTGGCTCGGATTGAACAGACAGATTCAGTTATATAGACAAGCTGTACTTTAATATCCATAGAAATCAGAACAAGCTGACAGATTTGTCACATTAAACATAAAACCGTATTTGCAGGGCTTTTGTGGTGCAGTGACAGTGTCCCCACCTCTTGAGCCAGGGGACCTGGGCTCATGTCCTACTTGTTCCAGGTGTGTAAGGACATCTCTGAACAGGTTGACGAGAAAAGAAAAAAAATGCAGCCTTTACATCCTCCTGAATTCATCTAGTTATAAGTTGATACAAGCTCATGTTTTATTTTCTTGAATTACCCATGTTCCAATCATCTACTCAACAAGAACGTTACTTAAGCAAATGCAACCTTAATTTTAACATCTGTCAACAAACCATCTTTGCTTTATCCTAGTGCCACGCACCTTCTGCCCTGAGCCACTTAAACCTGGCTAAAGGATCTACCTTTCCCTGAAAAATAGAGTTTAACATGACAGGGTGAACAGCTAACTGAATTTGGAGCTGACCAGCATGAGAAGGACGATAAACAGATGACATTTTCTCATTTTTGCCATCCATATTCACTGTATTAAGGATCAGAATTTCAGGTGGAGACTCTCATGAAGATATGAGAGTCTTGTCGACACATGGGGGGAAAAAAAACAATACCTCAAGCAGTGCAGTAAGTCCACATTGCAAGTATCAACAACACACCAATGAAGTATGATGTCATTGTACACATTTCACAACTGTTAAATAGAGTCAAACTTGTAGTGAAGCCTGATGCTTTTTCCTCAAAATAAAAACATGAAGTGTAGTTCAGCGAAAATCCCAAGACCAACTACAAAGGAATCCCGCTTTGACTCAAAGTGCACATAGTTCTGCAGTAACTTTGATTGCTGACCTAGCTGTAAAAGGCTATCTATTGCTATGGGAATATATCTGCACTTAAAGGATCACCTTATAGAGTCAGAGACATACAGCATGGGAAAGAAACACTTTGGTCCAATTTGTCCACGTTGACCAGACATCCCAATCTGACCTCGTCCATTATCTCTCTCTAAAGCCTTCCAATTCATATAGCCATCCAGATGCCTTTTAAAATGTTGTAACTGTAGTTGCCTCCAACACTTCCTCTGGCAGCTCGTTCCATACATACACACATACCTTAAATCTATGCCCTCTAGTTTTGGACTCATCCACTCTTGGAAAAAGAGCTTAGCTATTCACCCTTTGCATGTCCCTCATGATTTTAGAAACTTCTATAATGTCACCCCTCAATCTCCAACACTCCAGAGGCCTATTCAGCCTCTCCCTATTACTCAACCCCTCCAGTCCCAGTAACATCCTTCCTACAGAATGATGATCAGAACTGTACCAAGTATTCCAAAAATGGCCTCACCAACATCCTGTACAGCTGTAACAGAATGCCCCAACTCCTATACTCAATGCACTGGCCAATAAAGGAAAGCATACCCTGTCTAACTCCAACTCTATTTTCAAGGAACTGTGAACCTGCACTCCAAGGTCTTTGTTCAGCAACACTCCCCAGGACCTTACCATTAAGTGAATGCCCTGCCCTGACTTGCCTTTTCAAAATACAACACCTCACATTTATCTAAATTAAACTCCAACTGCCATTCCTGTCCATTGGCTCATCTGATCTGCTAAAAGCTTAATTATTTTAAACAAGTCTTTCTAAAGACAAGCAAGCAGACTGCACCACACAAACTATTGCTTGAAAGAAGCCAAAGACGATGCATTTATGGATTGGCTGCTGCAAAATACCTTGCAACAGAACATAAAAACCTAAATCCCAGTGCAGAGCAGTTATAATTCATAAACCCATTGTACAGTTTTTAATCAAAAAGAAAACTGCACATTAAAATAATATATTGCTCCTGAAATCTAAGAATGGAATGATTCTAAAGCAGGTGGTTGACACAGCTGCTTGGTTAAAATATAATAAATTCTATGACTGCCAAGAGGAGGAAAATTGAATCAGTGGACTGGCCTGTGGACTCAACTCTCCTTAAGCATGTATGTCAGGGAAGTAATGGCAAACATATCCTGTGACATTAAAGTATTCCTGATGAAGCGCTAATGCTCAAAACGTCAACTCACCTGCTCCTCAGATGCTGCCTGACCGGCTGTGCTTTTCCAGCAGTACACTTTTCAACTTTAATCTCCAGCATCTGCAGTCCTCACTTTCTCCACATTAAAGTATAGTAAACCCTTAAAACTTTTCGACCTCACGTTATTGTTAGGCAGTTTATATTCAACATCATCTATATTTGCTGTTCCTCTTCCACTAGGAAATGGATAAAGCTACTTTTTCTGCCAAACATGGGAGTCACTTACTTTTTCCCGAAAAGTGGTAACTAAGAAAACTGCCCTGGATATAGGTTTGCTCGCTGAGCTGGAAGGTTTGTTTTCAGACATTTCATCACCACACTAGATACCATCAGTGAGTCTCCAGATGAAGCGCTGATGGTATGGCACGCTTTCTATTTATGTGTTTAGGTTTCCTTGGGCTGGTGATGTCATTTTTTATGGTGACATCATTTCCTGTTCTTTTTCTCAGAGGGTGGTAAATGGGATCCAAATTGATGTGTATGTTGAGTGTGTTCCAATTGGAATGCCATGCTTCTAGGAATTCTCATGCATGTCTCTATTTGGCTTAGCCTGGGATGGACTTGTTGTCCCGAAGTGGTGCCCTTCATCTGTATGGAAGGATACTACTTTTGTTTATTGTCTGTATAGGGTCTTTCAAGTTCATTAGCTGCTGTTTTATTGTGTTGGTGGGCTACCATGATGCCAAGAAGTCTGAGTAGACTGGTAGTCATTTCAGAGATGTCTCTGATGTAGGGGAGAGTGGCTAGGGTTGCTGGACGTGTTTAGTCTGCTTGTTGGGGTTTGTTGCTGAGAAATCAGCAGACTGTGATCATTGGTTTCCTGTTCTTTTTGAATACACTGTATAGGTGATTTTCCTCTGCTTTGTGTCGTTCCTCTGTGCTGCAGTGTGTGGTGGCTCATTGAAATAATGTTCGATGCAGCTTAGTTTGTGGGTGTTGGGATGATTGCTTCTGTAGGAGAAAGTGAGGACTGCAGATGCTGGAGATCAGAGCTGAAAATGTGTTGCTGGAAAAGTGCAGCAGGATGCTGCCTGACCTGCTGCGCTTTTCCAGCAACACATTTTCAGCTATGATTGCTTCTGTAGTTCAGTGTTTGGTCAGTATGTGTTGTTTTCCTGTAGATGCTGGTTTGAAGATCCCCATTGGCTGTTCGCTCTACTGTGACATCTGGGAATGGCAGTTTGTTGTTGTTTTCCTCCTCTTTGGTGAATTTTATGCCAATAAGGGTATTATTGATGGTCTGGAAGGCTTCCTCTAATTCCTGTAACTGGCATAAATTCACTAAAGAGGACATGAATTAAGCAGGTAACTCCAACAATATCCCAAGTAGTTTTTGTACGTACTACTGCTAATCACTATGCATCTTACATCTTTTGATTTTGGCTCAATTTCGCAGCAAATCACCTCAGTGGCTTGGGGTCAGAACAGAGGAGGAAGTCAACAAATCTCTTTGTTCAAGTTTCAACTGTGACCTGATTACTTCAGAACAAAAAAAACTTCACTTACAAAACCTGTAAACGGAATTGCAATACTGATTAACACAGGTTGGATGTTAAGAAACATTAAACCACAACTGCTACAACATACCAAACAAGGCAGTAATACTAAAGCAAACACCATTTTACTCCCAAAACTAGACTGCCAAGTACTTCTGTTTGCCACACAGACACTGCACTGATTTTCAACGAAAATGAAACTTCAGTATGATCCAACTATGTTCTGTTTACAATCATTCTCCAGCCTGCAATACACTATAAATCTCTACTTGTCAGCTTGTTGCATTCATGCATATAGTTGGCTTACATGAAAAGCTACTTCTGTACTTGCAAGGTTTTATTTGGTTCCGAGACTTCACAAGACTTATCTCAAGCAATTTCAACAGAGAAATAATTTTTTAACATGTATTATGAGTAAAGTTAGTATAGTGAATTATGGAATGGTCATAACTGAAATAAAATCAGTATAGAAACAGCACCTTCCTCTGAAAAACCAATCATCCACTTGCATTGTTTATTGCTCTGTGGACTGCAGTTTCTGTATTGCTGCTACATGGTCAGACTTAAAGGTTTTAGAATTTGAAACACTGGATCAAGTAAAGTTTAGCAGCAATTCATTTTATTTGTGAAGAATGTGCAATTTCAGCTCATCCAAATCATAAAAATGTCTTAACTGAACATTAAAATAGTTGGGAATTCAAGGTAAAAATATCTATTCAAATGCCAATTCCGAAAGAGACATATGGATTTAGTGAGTGAGCACTATCTTGAAAGATGGAGCTTAATGTAGGAAAGGATCAAAAGATAGACTTTTATTTAAATGGAGAGACGCCAAAAAGTAATGCACATAGGGATCTAGATGTTCTTGTGCATGAAACACAAAATGTTAACATGCAAATACAGCAAGAAGTTAACGCGCCAAATGTAATTTTGCCTTTATTGCTGGAAGGTTGGAGTTTAATACAACTATACATGATGTTGATGGGAACACACCTGGAGTACTGTTTACAGTTTTGGTCCTCATATTTAAGAAAGGATGTACTGACATGGGAGGCAGTTCAAGAGATTCACCTAGCTGATTCCTGGAATGAAGAGGTTAACTTATCAAGAACAGCTAACAGGCTAGGCTGTTATTCATTTGAGTTTAGAAGACTGAATGGCAATCATATTGAAATGTACAAGATGGAGGGGCCTTAAAGAAATAGAAGAAATTTCCACTAGTGGGGGAAATCTCGAACTAGAGGGCATAGTTTAGAATAAGCAGTCACCCATTTAAAACTGAGGTGAGAAGCAGTATTTTTACCCAAGGGTAGTGAATGTCTGGAATTCTCTACTGCACAGCGCTGTGGAAACTAGGTTGCTAAAAGTATATAATGAGAAGGAGGATAGATTTTTGAAATATTCAGAATTAGAGGGCTGTGCCGAGCTAGCATGAAAAAAGGATTTGACACCTGGGGTAGCATGATTTTATAGAAAGCAGAACAGGCTTGAAGTGCTGAATGGCCTACTCTTGCTCTGATTTCTCACACTCTAAATTTACAATTGACAAGTCCATTGTCACGTGACAAACAACAGTGCGTCAGGACACAAATTTAAAAGTTTTATACTATAGTAAATTACAGAATGACTTTCATGCTTTAACCTAGTCAGCATTCCAAATATACATTTTTTTCAATGAACAGAAGGTTTATCAATTATGTGATCAGAGTCTTAGATTTCCATCTGTTATCACACTGTTTATCAACTTGCTTTAATTCAAAAAGGTTTTATTAAAAGGAAAATATTTGACCACAACATACAGCTGCCAATGCATAAACTAACTGCTCACCATTAACATTATGCTGGATTTGTGGAACAAGCATACACAGCACAACTGCACAGGTCGAGTTGCACAGTCGCTTGTTCAGATTGGATTGCAGATCACTTACACACATGGAAACTCTAATGCCCAACTGACATACACCGACACAGAATACTTAGCAACTAATTAGAATGTACTGGAATTTGAAGTGTTGGTCCTTATCATTTAACTTGAATCCATGCAAGAAATGCAAAGCTCAAAAAGTGCAGACAGAAACTGGTGCTTTGATTGCAAGGGGTGAATGGTGGAGAAGTGAATGCTGAAAATATGAAACAGAAAACACTGGAAACGTACACCAAGTCTACAAATGCCACATTGCGAAAGGTGAGTTGGTTAGGAAAAAAAATCCCAATAATTATGTTGGAAGATTCCATTTTAAAACATTAACCAATTTTTTTCTAATCAGAATTGACAGTCCTCCCTGTAAAACGACTATATAATTTATTAAGAAACTGCTATCCCAGAAAAGACAGAGTACTCATGTCTCTGTGCACATGGGCGATCGTTCTCTCTCCTTCCAGAGCCTGGAATAAAGATGGAGATAAAACTATACTGCATCTGAGTGTTTTGCTTTGACTGAAGGGGGAATGGGATGACAATGTTGGCGCAGTCGGCAGGATCCAAATGAATAGTTACCATCAGGTGGTGTCAGCGATCGTCTGGAACACTGGCATCTCAAGACAGACGGGCACACATGGTAAGATATTAAAACTTGGTCCCTCTTGATGTTCCTGTGTGTTGGAGACAGCCCCCTCACTCATTCACTCTCTATTCTATGGATTCCTTGAACGGTAATTAGTTCAGTCAAGAGATACAGTTTTGCAAGCGTGCTGACAAAGAGGAGTTCGAGCCAGGGGGAAGGGGGGGACACTGCTTGAGGTTTGAGTCCTTGAAGCTGTGTTGGAGTTTCAGCCCCCTGGGGGCGGTGGGGGGGTGTAATTGAGGTTCGGGTTCTCTATGCGCCTGCAGGGTTCAAGCCTGCATGAGGAGTAAAGTGAGAAAGGGGTTAAAGTCCCATACTGGCAAAACTTGAAGCTCTGCGAGTCTCTAATCAAGGGGAAGAGAGTGGCTTTCTCTTTTTGTAAATGCAATTTCAGTGAGAGATGCAAAAAAGAATAGAAACAAGGCAGGCTGAAATTAAGGTTGTACTAATACTTGGGTTGAAAAAGGAAAGCTACAATGTACATTGTGCCATACTGAGAGTGTTTGATGACTAAAAGTGGTTTGTTAAAATACTGGTTCGCAAAATCCTTTTAAGTAACTGTTTTGCCTTGTTTGAATCAGGATGTCATTCAATGTGTTTTGTGAACGATGTAATATGGCAGATTTTGTTTTTACATTGAAATTTTATAACATTATGCCCTTTCAAAAATTATCAAACTTGTAACCTTAAAACAAATTGATTTGAGTGCCTTGAGCCCCTGATTTGTTTCAAATTCTACAATGCCTGTTTAAAAAAAAAGTTGGGTCAGTAGTCATGCTTTAGCCAGATGAGAGTATTGTATTAAAATATCTTTGCTGCTGCTGCATTTTTAATGCAGAGTGTTCGCAAAAAGAACAGTGCATTTTTAATTTGATGTTTTGTTAAGATTTTCGAGAGAATATTAGAACTTGAGGCTGAGCTGTTTCAGTTCTGTTAATTATTAGGACTTCATTGGCGTCCTTCATTTTGCAAATTCAAAGAATGTTGACCTCTACCCAAGTGGCCATTTTAATTCTGTTTTACTTGGGAAGTTCCGTTTGAAGAACATATTTTAATCTCTTCAGCACTTGTTTCCCATGAATATTTCAGATTCAAATCTGAACTGAAACTTTCTTCAATTGCTAAAGCTCAGGAAACATTTTGTTGTTTTCTTGTTGTTCCAGACTTTTAAAATACTTTTCCTGACAGCTTTCACATTAGCCAAGTATTAATTTGTTAAAAGAAAATAATTTTTGAATAACCTGAATGGGGTCCCCCAAAGGTTTGATTCTAGGATCATTGATTGTTGCTTATAATTGACTGAATTGTTTAGACAGTACAATTTATAAGTTTATGAATTGTATAAAACTTGATAGTGTCATAAATAGTGAACAAAGTAACAGACTTCAAGATGGCAGAGAATGTTGAACTAGGCAGACACAATTTAAGTTAGTTAAATGTGTGACTGTCTTCATACTTATAAACACTTTGGGAAGGAAGGAATGAGACAGGAGATACTTTCAGCTGACATCTTCTCTAGAGTTTCTCCATTCACAGGTAAAGCATGCCACTGCCCACCCCTCCACAACACAATCCAACGGATTCCATCAACCCCTCAGTCATGAGTACTGAAAGTGAAGAAACTAACAACAATGAAGGGGAGGTCAGTACAATTTTTGTCAGTGGCCTTCCTATGGACAGTAAACCACATGAGCTTTACCTTGTCTTTGAAACACTTAAGGGATATGATGGCTCACTGATCAAACTAACATCACCACAGCCAGTTGGCTTTGTTACATTTAACAGCAGAGTGGGAGCAGACGTAGCTAAGAATACTGCATTCACCTAGCCTGCAGCTGCACTTTACACTCAGATGCACTGGTATCCCCCACCAGAAGCATCTCTGCAAGGATGAAAGTCTTGTCAGCTTTGTTAATTATTTAACTGCGCTTATCCAAGAAAACAGATTTCTCCGTGGAGTGATGCACAAGGACAGACAATTTGATTTTCGGGTTGGACTTTACCGAAGGAGATTCTGACTCGTTTCCACTCGAGTTGGAGAGGATGGAGTGGTCACTAAGGAATGTGGATTTAAGAATTTTACTGGTGAACCTTTTCCCACATGGGAGGATTCTTCAAATTCTAATTACTGTAACGGACTAGCACTTTTTATTGTTATAATTACTGCATGTTGTGTATCAATAACTTGCTTAAATACTGGCTGTCAGAGTCTTATGAAAGCTGGCAGTGCCATCTCTGTGGTTATCATGAAATGATAAAGAGGGAATGAGAATGTGCATCCGGTATGAATAGGTAGTGAAAGTGTTATGTTTGAGTTTTGTGAAGTAAGAGGTCCAGCTGAGCATGACTCAGATCAGATAAGAACTTGCAGGAAACAATGAGATACTGGAAGCAAAAATAGTGGTTTAACAAGGTAGAAAAGCATTTATTATGTAAAGCCATTTAACAAGATGAAGGAGCATTCGGTATGCAAGGTCAGTTTAACAAGGTAAAAAATATAATGTGCAGTCAGTTATTCATCGTGTAACAGCAGATGGCTTAATCTTTACTATTGACACTTGCCAACTGACGATGCAATGCAAAACCCAGACAATACCATAAGTGGTAAGCAATATTCCAGCAACCGCCATCATGGCAGAACCATTTCTAACACTAGCTTACACAACCCTTCATGACGATCATACTATGACTGTTATCCCAGCCCCTCACCAACATTCAATCAACAGCAAAAACGGCATGGCTACTAAAACAGATGAAAGGTTGGGAGTTGTGCTAAGTGGCTCACCTCATTAGAACCAGAAAACTTCTCCCTGGACCCTCTGAAGGCATAAGCAGAATGAGATTAAAAGCTCCCCACTTTCTTGGATGAGGAGGGGCTGCAACAACAGGCAAGATGTTTGACATCATTCAGAACAAAGTGTTCCCTTGAGTGGCACTATCCCTTATCACCTCTTCGACAATATGACATGGCTACAGGGTGTATTACCTATACTCACAAAGCTTTTAACAGCACTTCCACCACTTGCAGTACAGAAATTTTACAGAAACACCAAATGAAAGATATTTTTCATTATTCATCCAACAGCCCAAAATCCTAGAGCTGTGCAACCAAGAGCAGTATGGGGCAGCCTTCACCACTGGCAGCTATTCAAGAATTGAGTAACCTACCACTCTCCCAAGATCAACTAAGAATGGACAATGAATGATAATGAAGCTTATATTCGAAGAATAAAAACAAAGCAAAATTTAACTGGCCTCCCTGGATTACAGGATTCTCTCTCGTGCAAATAATAATGGTCAGCTTGACTCAGCAGTAGCAGTCTTTCCCCAAGACAGAAGAATCTAGGTTCAAATTTCACTGCAAGACAACATCACATGACAACTGACACTTCAATGCAATATTGAAACAGTGCTCCATTGTTGATAGTGCTATTTTCAGCTGAAGCAAGAAAGTATATATTTACTTGCTAGGGACATGCTAAGGATCCCATATGCTATTTGAAGGAGGGGGAAATTTTCATGGTATTCAACATTTCTCTCTCATTACCAGTATCATCAACAAATAAGATGTTCATTATTGCTGTAAGAACTTGCAGTTTGCTACTGCCCCATAGTCACTATACTCAATTCCTAAATTAGTTATAAATTATTTCAGGATGTTTCTTGGATTTAAAAGGTGCTTGTAGAAAGATAAATTCAATTTTAATTAGCAAATTCTGCAAGCTCTTTCATTAAAAATTGAAAGTCCAACAGAACATTGATACCCACCATATTCAGTTAATCACCCACACTAGCTAATTCAGTGGCATATTAATATAGAAATAATTATCAAACTGGGTAAATGTTTGATCAGTGAATTGGCAATTTTTATTAGCAAAAGCACAGTTTCCAGTGATCTCACTGATGGCCTCATGAACAATCGCATTGACCATAGAGAGATGCTTGTAATAGTTTTTCTCAATCTGGGCCCATAAAGGAAAGCATTTTCTCAACTGCTAAGTTTAACAAATCCATCAAATCTGTACTAGATTTCACACATCCAAGTGTCAGGAATTATAGTCATAGAAAAGTACATACAGACCCTTCGATCTAACTCATCTATGCCAACCAGATATCCTAAATAAAACTCGTCCCATTTTCCAGCATTTGATACATATCCCTCTAAACCCTTCCTATTCATATACCCATCCAGATGCCTTTTAAATGTTCTAAGTGTACCACTTATTCTGGCAGCTCATTCCTTACACGCACCACCCGCTGCATGAAAAAGTTGCCCCTGAGGTGCCCTTGAAATCATTCTCCTCTCACCGAAACCTATGCCCTCTTTTGGACTCCTCCACTCTGGGGAAGGGACCTTGTTTATTTACCCTATTTATGCCTCCATGATTTTACAGACCTCGAGAAAGGTCTCCCCTCAGCATCTGACACTCTAAGGTAACTAGCCTCTCCCTATAGCTCAAACCTTACAACCCTGGCAACATCCTTGCAAATCATTTTTGAACTCTTTCAAGTTTAGGCTCTAAGTTTGCTCGCTGAGCTGGCAGGTTTGTTTGCAGACATTTCGTCACCATGCTAGGTAACATCATTAGTGAGTCTCCAGTAAAGCGCTGGTGTTCTGCCTGCTTTCTATTTGTGTGTCTTGATCGCTTAAGGTAAGTGATATCATTTCTGGTTCTTTTTCTAAGAGGTTGGTAAAAGGGGTCCAAATTGATATGTTTATTGATGGAGTTCTAGTTTGAATACCAGGCCTCTAGGAATTCCCATGTGTGTCTTGGTTTAGCCTGTCCTCAGATGGATGCGTTGTGCCAGTCGAAGTGGTGTTCTTCTTCATCTGTATGTAAGGATACTAGTGATAGTGGATCATGTATTTTGGGGGCGAGTTGGTGTTTGTGTATCCTGGTGGCTATTTTTCTGCCTGTCTGTCCAATGTAGTGTTTGCATGGTATTTTGTAAATGGCATTAGTTTTGCCAGTTGTTGGCATAGAATCCTTTAGGATCAACAGCCACTGTTTAAGTGTGTTGGTAGGTTTGTGGGCTACCATGATGCCAAGGGGTTGGAGTAGTAATAATCCTGGTAGTCATCTCACAGATGTCTTTGGTGTATGGTAGCGTGGATAGAGTTTCTGGGCACGTTGTGTCTACTTGTTTGTGTCTGCTGTTTAAGAATCAGCAGATTGTGTTTATCGGGTACCCAGTTCTTCTTGAACATGTGGTATAGATATTTTTGTTCTGCTGCTCGTAGTTCTGGGTGCTGCAGTGTGTTTAGCATGTTTAAATAATGTCCTGATGCAGCTCCGTTTGGGTCCACTATGTGGATGACACAAAACAGAACAAATTAGAGGAAACCTATACTATCATCAAAACATCCTTACTGGCATAAATTTTACCAAAGAGGAGGAGAACAGACCCCCCTCCCTAGATGAAACAGTGGAACAACAGTTAATGGAGAACTGCAGACAAGTGTCTACAGGAAAGCAACACACACAGACCAGATTCTTAACTACAGAAGCAATCATCCCAACACCCACAAACGGAGCTACATCAGGACAGTATTTACTCCCTGTAACTGGCTAACGTGATCTATCCACAAATGTCATCACTGGCAATAAACAATGCAGTCCCCATTCAGACCCAATTTTAACAACTGCCCAGAATTGACAAGGTACTACTAAAGCTTGCCTTTATTGGTCAGTACATCGAGTATAGGAGTTGGGATGTCATATTGAGGCTGTACAGGACATTTTAGAATACTGCGGTCAGTTCTAGTCTCTCCACCTAGAGGAAAGATATTGTTAAACTTGAAAGGGTATAAAAAAGATTTACAAGGATGTTGCCGGACTTTGGAGGTTTGAGCTCGTGGGAAGAGGCTGAATAGATTGGGACTAATTTCCCTGAAGCAAAAGAGGATGAGGGATTACCTTAAAGAGGTTTATAAAATCATGAGGGGCACAGATAAGTCAAGGCCTTCTTCCTGTCATAAGGGAGTCCAAAACTATCAGGCATAGGTTTAAAGTGAGAGAAGAAAGAGTTAAAAGGGACTTGAGGGGCAGCTTTCTCACAGAGAGGGTGATGCATGTATGGAATGAGCTGCCAGAGGAAGTGGTGAGGCAGGTACAATTAGACCAATTAAAAGGTATTTGGATGGGTACATGAATAGGAAGGATTTAAAGGGTTATGGGCCAAATCCTAGCATATGAAACTTGATCAGTTTAGGATATCTGGTCAGCACAGACGAGTTGGACTGAAGGCTCTGTTCCATAATCTATGACACTATAAAAAGCCTTGGAAAATTCAAGGTTTCACTTATGGTTGATCATATACCTATCTAGTATCACAGGAAAGAAAACAAAAATCTCAATTTATCACCATTAGGATTGATTTATCTAATGACAATATGTAATTCCTGCAAATGTTCATAAAGGTATTATGTCCCTGATTTTCAAAAAGTAAACTACTGATCCCATAAAAGTTGTGGCAATGATAATTTTAGTGAGAGACTGTTAAAGTAATGAACTGCCATTAACGTGTGGAAACTCAGCTCATCTGCCACGTGAAAAATTTCATCACGTTAAGCATGATGATGTGAGAGAACTCATTCAGCTATTTATGGAAAATGCTGCTACAAGTGTTGTCAAATTTTCACAGACTATTTTTGGGATAGGGAAAGAGGAAACACAAAAAAAAAGCCAAAGGTTCTAGCAGTGTTCTTATGACCAAGCATGAAAGCAAGGCCAACCCCAGAGGCCATGCAATAGGCTGGAGCGCACATTAAGTGCGAGGCACTCCCCGCTGGTTGGGTCAAACCCAATTTAGGAAAATCAAAGGATCTGGCTGCAATGATTAAATGCATGAAATACTGGACCAAAGAATCCGAGGTGCGGGCCCTCACTTGGAAGCAGAGCTTTTGCAGTTGAGAGACAAAAGCAAATAACAGGAAACTAATGACTGAAGCTCTGTGTGCCAACAATCCCAGTCGTGCCACATTTGGCACTTCCAGTGGCAAGGCTCAGTGTGTTAATTGGTCACATCAGAAGAAGTCTGTCAATAGAAGAAATCCTAACACCTTCAAGCAGGCCTACATGAAGACTTAGCCGATTTTGATCAATACTCTGACTCAATCACTTCTGACATTCATGCTGAACAGGACCAAGGGAATTGTGATTAGAAGCATGATTTCAGTTGGAGTAAACAATTGCATATTTTCAGATACAGATTCTGATGGATCACTTATTCTGGACCACCTCTGATCAAAGATGGACAACCATGCAAAACGTTATCCCAGTGACAAAACTACAACAAAGAAACAAATCAACTGGCTTCACTTTGAAATCTTCGTTACCCTCTGAAGGGGATATGCTAAGTGATGAATGTATGGAGATTTTATGACAAGTCTCCTTGAGAAGTACATGTTGGAAAAATGCCACAAGTACCTCAAGCCAGATAACAGGAATCTGTTGCCACAACAAATGCCAGCTGAGCCCAAATGAGGAAATGTACTGTACAGCCCATGCCAATGAATCTCAAGTCAGTGAATGTACATAGCCTTGTTTCCACGACAACTGAGTGTGTGTGTATTGGGGCTCCATGGAGCAGCAACAGAGATGGTTAAGAAACTATACCATCAGGTCACACCAACTTGAATATTAGTTCAAATTCATATCCAGAAACAGAATTTAGTGACCTAGCCAAGCAAGCTTTTATACCTCAAGCATACAACTTGAGCAGCAAAACAAAATGCTGAGAGAAATGCTGCGGACAGCACTGTGGCTCAGTGGTTAGCACTGCTGCCTCTCAGCGCCAGGGGCCCGGGTTCGATTCCCACATCGGACGACTGTTTGTGTGGAGTTTGCACATTCTCCCAAGTCTGCGTGGGTTTCCTCCTGGTGCTCCAGTTTCCTCCCACAATCCAAAGATGCGCAGGTCAGGTGAATTGGCCATGCTAAATTGACCAAAGTGCATTAATCAGGGATAAATATAGGATAGGGGAATGGGTCGAGGTGGGTTACTCTTTGGAGGGTCAGTGTGAACTTGTTGGACCGAAGGGCCTGCTTCCATACTGTAGGAAATCTAATCTAATCAAAACATTCCTTGGCTATAGCACAAAAGTGAGAGTGAAAAACCTATGCACAAGCATGAAGACTTTATCACATTTTTACTCAAGGGAAAAAATAAGTTTGCGATATTTACTATTAAATCCAAACAAAATAATGCCAACTGTTTAAAATAGACAGTTTAGAAACTGTACAATTCCTCATAAAATGCTGATTTATGACCTCAACAGAACTCAAAAGATGCACATTAGAATGTTCCAATTTCAAGATAAAATGGAAAATACCCAAAAGTGAGCTGGAAATGAATACTCTGGCAGTTTGGAGTATTAACAAATGGGCTGAGCTCCAGAGCTCATGTTTTCATAGCATCATTAACACCACTGTGATAAGGAGTAACTGTAATGGCACAATATAGACGATACTTTGCATATTGCCAGATGAGCTGGGAACCAATGGATACAGTCAGAGAAACTGTTAAACACTATTTGACCTTGGTTTTGTTGTCTGCCTACTCCAGTACATAAAATTACTTTTCCTGCACAATACAAGTCAGTTTCACAAGCTAAATCAGAGGCAGTATGCTGTCTTCACAAATGAATACCAACCTCACATTCATCAGCAATAATTGTTTCTTCTGTGATTGGTAAATTAGTGGATGTTTGCCCTGCATTCCCTGCAACCTATGTGGACCTAACAGGGTAGATTGACCAAAGTCTCACCTGCAGTTAACAACATTGATAAGGGGACATGAACAATACATCTAACAAGCAGAGTCTCAGAATTAGGATAGGGTGCATAGAATAGGACCACATACATGGAAGAAAGTGAAATGCTGAAGACACAGCACAAACTGAAAGAAATAAAATGGTTAAGGTATAGAAGTGCACTGTACTTTAAGAAAATTGCCTGACAGAACTACCTGACAGCACCAAGGTGTTCTGAACAAGATGCAATGTAATATGTGGTCCAACAGCTAGTGTAGCTGGTTGCCTGGAGACAAAAACAAATTTGAATTAAGCCACTCAGTTTAAATTATACCCAAAATAAACCAAACTCCAATCATGTTAGAATTTAGCATACTGACAATATTAAAAACCAATGACACAATCAAATGCTTTGGGGGTGTAAGAACGGGAAAACATGAACAGCTGGGAGCCAAAAGACCAACAGATGTAGACTGTCAGTGAGAACTCTGAGGGGCACCTGTCTAGAGAAGGAGTTTGCACAGAGAGAAAAAAAAATCAACATCGACCTGGAGAGCAAATCTACAGAGAAAGATACAAAGAGAAGGTTTGACAGCCGGCTGGGTTTGAAATTTGAATTTTTTTGGTAAATCTTACTTGGGAGTTTTATCAGACTAGTATTATAGAAGGAAAAGTAAAAGATAGGTTAGAGAAAGGAGTTGTAAATTGTTGTTAATTATTCTGTTATACCTTCAGAAATAAAGCTGCTACAGGACTGCACAGGATAAATCTTTTCTGTGTTGCCCGTTCAAATTAAGCAGGGGGGTTTAACCCATGTCATAACAATGATAAATCAAGAAAATTCAAAGACCAGCTTTAATGCAAGCTAGATGAGATTGTTTTGTTACATAGGAAACTGATGTAGATAAATTTGCATTCTTTTTAAACAGACAATATGGTGTTATACTAGTGTTAGACTATCTATTCAATATTCTGAAATTTCTTAAGTATCTATTTTACTTGCTTTCAGCAAAACCATCTGAAGTCTCCAATTTTATAGAGACCTTTGCAGGAATTGCCCATTCAATTTCAGGTAACACCTGTGGAAAGTGCTACAGTGCAGATTCCGCGTGCTCCCTGTGTACAACTGTGATCCATTCCTGCGTAATGACTGTTTGGCCAGTGGAAAATCTTCCCCAACATTACATAGTGCGAAGCCAGGGGTCTGCTTGTAAAATCTTAAAAATCACAACATTAAGTTATAGCCCAACAGGTTTAATTGGAAGGACTAGCTTTCAGAGCGCTGCACCTTCATCAGGTGGTTGTGGAGAATAAGATTGTAGACACTGAATTCTGTGTCTGTCTTCAATCTTATTCTCCACAACCACCTGATGAAGGAGCAGTGCTCTGAAAGCTACTGCTTCCAAATAAACCTGTTGGGCTATAACCTGGTGTTGTGTGATTGTTAGCTTTGTACATCCCAGTCCAAGACTGGCATCTCCAAATTTAAAAATCTTATTATTTTGACTACTTTACACATAACTTTGGCATAGTGGAACTTGACCTGACGAAGGGGCTGTGCTCCGAAAGCTTGTCATTTCAAATAAACCTGTTGGACGACAACCCGATGTTGTGCGATTTCTGACTTTGTCCACCCCAGTTCAACATCAGCACCTCCACATCACTTTTAATGAAATTCAATAATTGGCTTTTACAGAGCTTATAAGTTTCACTCTTACTTAAGACTGACTGTGCATGGATGAACTGGATCTCATGATATCTCGTACCAAATCAAAATCAAGACCAAACATCAAATAGACAAGTTTTGGTTTAATCTTCCAATTAAATGCAAATTAGGAGTTTGCGCCTTCTATCACACTTCATTCCTTCAACACTATGATTTCAATTACAGGCTAATGAATTCTATTAGCATGAAAAAACTGGTCAACAAAGATAGTGAACAGGAGGCCCGGTGAACTCCAGTTAAAAACAATTGTGGGCAGTTTAATTAAACAGTCTGGTAAAAAGTATTCCAATGCTCAAAATGTGACCCAGATAAGTACTCAATTTTCAAATATGCAATTCTAACTTGAAATTTGTAACAGAGGAGTATTTATCGAAGTAGCAGCTGAGTTCTGCAACCTGGAATACTTCCAAGTTTTAATCGTAGCCTATAATGAATTAGTCAATTCATCTACAGCAACTGTTGTGCACTAAAATTGAACCAAGAGTCACAGCTCCTTTTCTTTTAAAACTCAGTTATCCAAAAAAGCTCATGCTGCAGTTGTACAGAATGTTGGTGAGATCACGTTTGGATACTGTATACAGCTCTGATCACCTTGCTATGGGAAGGTTATTAAATTGCAGAGGATTCAGAAAAGATTTACCAGGATGTTAACAAGACTGGTGGATTTGAGTTATAGGGAGGGGCTGCAGAAGCTGGAACCTTTTTCCCTGGAGCGAAGGAAATTTAGGGATGACCTTATAGATAAGGCAAATAGCAAAAAGTCTTTTCCCTTGGGTAGTGGTGTTCAAAACTAGAGGGCATATTTTTGAGGAGAAAGATTTAAAAGGGACTGAGGGGCAACTTTCTCCACACAGAGGGTGGTCTGTTTCTGGAATGAACTCCCAGAGGAAGTGGTAGATGCAGATATTGAACCTGCCTGCACTAACACTACTTTGAGACAATGTCAAAATAAATGTTGATTCCTCAGGATGCAATTATATTGCAAGGCAAATATTTACTCAGTAGCTTCGAGCTGCTAAAACTGGATGCCAAACTGATTGGGCTACTTTAGTGAGGCTTCAAACATAATGTGGGCTCTTACAGAACAGAACAGGTTGAAGAAATGCTCCCTCCAAAGGAAGTGGTAAATATAGGTGCAATTACAACATTTAAAAGACATTTAGATATGAACATGAATAGTAAATGCTGAGAGGACCATGGGCCAAATGCATGGAAATGGGCCTGGCTTAGTGGGGGAAACTTGGTCGGCATGGATGATTGGACTGAAGATCTCTTTCCATGCTATTTGACTCCAGAAATTCCCCAAAAGTGTGTGTATGGATCTCAGGTTAGGAAAATGTGGAGTCCTATAGTTGAACAGCCTAACAGCGTGAACTGTCAAAACTCGCACATCAAGAACAGCATCACAGAAGGTTAAAATAAAAAGACTGATGAAACTGTCTGACAGTGACTTGGCAAAGTTGGAGGAGAAAACTCGTCAGGGAATATTGATACCAATTTGAAATAGAGATAAAGTTGTTCTGTCATAAACTAATGAATGGATTCATATTGAGAACACAGTCTAACCATGAACACTTCATTTGCTTGCATTAAACATTGTCAAAAACTAGGTCAGCATTGGCAATTTTAACAACCAAGGATACATTTTAATACTATAAATGGATACCTTCATGAATGTTGTATAGCAATTGAATAAGTTGGCCCCATAACTACTGCTTAAGAAATAATTGAAATCATCTACTTTTCAAGGTCTTAATTTAATTCTCAATATTTAACTCACTATCAAACAGGCTTCAATTTCATGCAAATCAGTTTTCTGCTTTTTTTTTTCCTTTTCCCAACTTCTCCATTCATTCATTTATGCAGTAATTTTGTAACAAGCGGGCAAGGTAAATCTATCCTCTGACATTGTATCCTAAAAGCAAAAGTCACCAATCAATTTTGGAAAAACCAGGTTCAATTACAGGAGCTATAAATCTAGAAAAATTCAAACAAAACTGAATTGCCCTCCAAATCTAATGAGGCCACCTCTGCACAGATCATTTTGAGGCAAAACTTTGGAAGTTTCAGCCAGATTGGCAGCTAAACATCGCGAACATGCTCCAGCCTGCAATGAACAAAGCTACAGATGCTCAGCGGGCATGGTTTGTAAAGGTCATATTACTAACAAAATGGATGACTGTAATAAATGGTTCACTTTGATGAGAAAGGAAGTTTGCTAATGCAAAAGGAGTTTTTTTAGCATCAAAATGAATACAGATTCCCATGCTCATTCAATCCCATTGTTTTGGAACCATGATGAGCTTTGTACATGCCCTGGTCATTTCACCTATCTTCAGGTAATCCACATCATAGACTCAACAATTCTCTGACTAGAACATTTCAAACTGTCCATCTTTGTCTTGTTTGTCTAAACATTCAAAAGCTAACTCCATATCCAAGCTTAAAACATTTTGCAAGTATTTTATAGATTTATGCTGCCTCATAAAAATAGAGCCGACTTTTAAGCAAAGGGAGCTTGAATTAGACAAGCATATTAACATGCTCCATAGTTCATGCAGGTAGAATTTTAATAATCTATTAGCAATCACAGAACTGCAGTTTATTGGCCTATATTCAAGTTTTACTAATTCACTTTTAATTGCTGTAACTTCATGCAATAACAGGATTCCAATAATGTTTTAAAATTGAGAGGCTGCGCACTACCCCCTTGTAGTGCAGTATAAAATTTGTGTTCCCTTTTTTCAATTAAAAGCAAAATACAACAGATGCTGGAAATAAAAACAGAAAACGCTCAGAAGAAACTCAGTACCTCTGGCATGCACTGGAAAAATTCCCAATTCTAAAAGATTTTTTTTAAGTTAAAGAAAATTACAGTAATGCTTACAAAAGGCCTTACTTGCGAGATTTTTAAGATTTCAATTTTTTCCTTTAATATGGTGTTGGAAATACAGCTTCTTCCAGACACAAATCTTAAAGTTTGGCCACACTCTTTACCTTTTGTATGAATATTACACATTTTGATGTCTTTATTCGAGTTATCATTTTCAGAATCACATACAATGCTAAAAGGAGACAAGAAGTTGAAGCTGTTCATCTTGCATTCATCAGGATTAGGATGCAACAAATAGATTTGAAGAGACAAATCAGACTCAAAAAATTAACTGATTCTCTCCCTGCAGATGCCACCAGAGCTGCTGAGTTTCTTCAGCATTTTCTGTTTTTATTTTCAGCATCTGTAGTACTTTGCCCTTAACTGACAAGAGGAAACTCAAATTTATAATGCATTGCAAGAGGACAGTGATTAGCTTTGGGCTATTGCCATGGAGATGGAGCAGGAACAATTAATCGGCAATCTTAGTTCTCAGATCAACTACATCGACATTGATTGATCTGGTAAAAACAATTACTGCAGATGCTGGAAACCAGATTCTGGATTAATGGTGCTGGAAGGGCACAGCAGTTCAGACAACATCCAAGGAGCAGCGAAATAGACGTTTCGGGCAAAAGCCCTTCATCAGGAATAAAGCAGAGAGCCTGAAGCGTGGAGAGATAAGCTAGAGGAGGGTGGGGGTGGGGAGAAAGTAGCATAGAGTACAATGGGTGAGTGGGGGAGGAGATGAAGGTGATAGGTCAGGGAGGAGAGGGTGGAGTGGATAGGTGGAAAAGGAGATAGGCAGGTAGGACAAGTGCTGTAGCTGTGGGAGTCGGTGGGTTTGTAAAAAATGTCAGTGTCAAGTCGATCGTCATTATAGGAGGAGATGGAGGGGTCCAGGAAGGGGAGGGAGGTGTCAGAGATGGTCCAGGTAAATTTAAGGTCAGGGTGCAATGTGTTGGTGAAGTTGATGAATTGCTCAACCTCCTCGCGGGAGCACGAGGTGGTGCCAATGCAGTCATCAATGTAGCGGAGGAAGAGGTGGGGAGTGGTGCCGGTGTAATTACGGAAGATCAACTGTTCTACGTAGCCAACAAAGAAACAGGCATAGCGGGGGCCCATACGTGTGCCCATGGCTACCCCTTTGGTCTGGAGGAAGTGGGAGGATTCGAAGGAGAAATTGTTAAGGGTGAGGACCAGTTCGGCCAAACGAATGAGAGAGTCGGTGGAAGGGTATTGTTGGGGACGTCTGGAGAGGAAAAAATACGGAAAGCTTGGAGGCCCTGGTCATGGCGGATGGAGGTGTAGAGGGATTGGATATCCATGGAAGATGAGGCGTTGGGGGTGGGGGAAACGTAAGTCTTGGAGGAGGTGAAAGGCATGGATGGTGTCTCGAATGTATGTGAGGAGTTCCTGGACTAGGGGGGATAGGACAGTGTCGAGGTAGGTAGAGATGAGTTCAGTGGGGCAGGAGCATGCTGAGACAATGGGTCGGCCAGGCTGGTCAGGCTTGTGGATCTGGGAAGGAGGTAGAACTAGGCAGTGCGGGGTTCCCGGACTATGAGGTTGGAAGCTGTGGGTGGGAGATCTCCTGAGGTGATGAGGTTCTGTATGGTCTGGGAGATGATGGTTTGGTGATGGGGCCTGGGGTCATGGTCGAGGGGGCAGTAGGAAGAGGGGTCCTCGAATTGGCGTTTGGCTTCAGCGGTGTAGAGGTCAGTGCGCCAGACTACCACTGCGCCCCCTTTATCTGCTGGCTTGATAGTGAGGTTGGGATTGGAGGGCTGCGCGTTGTGAGTATGAGAGTTTGGAGAGGGGGAGGGTGGTAGACAGGATGAGGCGGTTAATGTCCCGGTGGCAGTTGGAAATGAAGAGGTCGAGGGCAGGTAATAGGACAGCACGGGGTGTCCAGGTGGATGCAGTGTGTTGGAGGTGGGCGAAGGGGTCCTCGGTAGGTGGGCGGGAATCCTGATTGTGAAAGTAAGCTCGGAGGCAGAGGCGACAGAAGAATTGTTCGACGTCACAGCGTGTATTAAATTCATTGATGCATGGACGGAGAGGGATGAAGGTGAGTCCTTTGCGGAGGACTGATCATTCGTCCTCAGTGAGGGGAAGGTCTGGAGGGATGGTGAAAACTCGGCAGGACTGGGAGCTGGGACCTGACCAGCTTGGCCGACCCATTGTCTCAGCATGCTCCTGCCCCACTGAACTCATCGCTACCTACCTCGACACTGTCCTATCCCTAGTCCAGGAACTCCCCACATACATTCGAGACACCACCCACGCCCTCCACCTCCTCCAAGACTTCCATTTCCCCGACCCCCAACGCCTCATCTTCACCATGGATATCCAATCCCTCTATACCTCCATCCGCCATGACCATGGCCTCCAAGCCCTCCGTGTTTTCCTCTCCAGACGTCCCCAACAGTACCCTTCCACCGACACACTCATTCGTTTGGTCGAACTGGTCCTCACCCTTAACAATTTCTCCTTCGAATCCTCCCACTTCCTCCAGACCAAAGGGGTAGCCATGGGCACACGTATGGGCCCCCGCTATGCCTGTTTCTTTGTTGGCTACGTAGAACAGTTGATCTTCCGTAATTACACCGGCACCACTCCCCACCTCTTCCTCCGCTACATTGATGACTGCATTGGCACCACCTCGTGCTCCCGCGAGGAGGTTGAGCAATTCATCAACTTCACCAACACATTGCACCCTGACCTTAAATTTACCTGGACCATCTCTGACATTTCCCTCCCCTTCCTGGACCCCTCCATCTCCATTAATGACGATCGACTTGACACTGACATTTTTTTATAAACCCACCGACTCTCACAGCTACAGCACTTGTCCTACCTGCCTATCTCCTTTTCCACCTATCCACTCCACCCTCTCCTCCCTGACCTATCACCTTCATTCCCTCCCCCACTCACCTATTGTACTCTATGCTACTTTCTCCCCACTCCCACCAGCTTATCTCTCCACGCTTTCGGCTCTCTGCCTTTATTCCTGATGAAGGGCTTTTGCCCGAAACGTCGATTTTGCTGCTCCTTGGATGTTGTCTGAACTGTTGCGCTCTTCCAGCACCACTAATCCAGAAATTGATTGATCAGGGCGCTGCCATGGAATGCAGTCAAGATTGACAGTCTCCATGATGCTGCCTGACCTGCTGCACTTTTCCAGCAACACATATTTAAGCTCTGATCTCCAGCATCTGCAGTCCTCACTTTCTCCTAGTCTCCATGAGACTTATTTTCCCCAGTGATAAGGGGCAGGTGTGAATTCCTTTTTGTCCAGATAAAACTCAGTCCTATAGGTTAATAAATGTAGCTTCCCGTGCACACAAATGTGTCACACTTCATGCTAATGGCTACTTATAAATTGGCTCCAATACAATTCTCAGCACAGTCCAAATAAACACATCAATAGGAGTCCAATAGCACAATCAAAGCAAATGGTAGACATATTCTGAAGTTTGAAAGCACAGCCTGAACAAGCATGATCAGAATGTTGACAAAATTCAATCTTTTACACATTTTGTCAGTCATTTGGGATGTCCAGTCTGCATATCTAACATCACCCCTCATCCAAAAAACCATGCTCTGTCAGTCATTCATTTGGACGTAAGTATCAGGATTCACCTACAAAGCTGAAACATTACAACAAGCAAATCAAAACCCAAACCTGACAGACCTGGCTGTGGATTATACTGGTATAACTTCATTTTGGATTTATAGGCTGAAGTAACAGGGAAAAACGTGACAAAGGGTTTCGAAGGTTGCCCACTTAGCTTATTGTTCAGCAAATCAATTGAGAAACTGATCTGCTTCCAATCAGAGTGAAATGTAAACTATTCATGCTCCCAATAATAATCATGGAAAAAATATCAATAAAATGATTACTGCTAAATTGCTATTAGTTTTCTCCAGAAATGTTGGACTCACTGATAAAGAACAGCAACCTCTGAAAAATACTAAAACAAGCAGCATGAAACACAGCAACTTACTTCATAATCATCTATAACAACGGGTGAGGTGCCAGATGACTGGAGGGTGGCTAATGCTGCATCTTTAAGAAAGGTTAGAAGGAGAAACTGGAGTAAATTGTTATAGATGATTATAAAACATAGGACTTATGGATATTTAGAGGGGCAAAAATTTATTAAGGACAGTTTGCATGGTTTTGAGCAAGGAGAATCGTGCCTCGCAAACTTGATTGAATTTTTTTTAAGTTCCCAGAAGATTAATGATGACTGAGCAGTAGGTGCTGTTTATTTGGATTTCAGTAAAGCCAAGGTTCCACGTGGTAGACTAATTAATAAAGGTAGGTCACATGGGATTCAAAGTGAACTTGCTAACTGAATATATAATTGGCTTAACAGCAGGAGAGAGAGAGAGTAATTGGTGAGGGTTGCTTTTCAGACTGGAAGCCTGTGACCAGCGGTGTTCCACATCTGGGTCCTCTTTTGCTTGTAATTTATATCAATGATTTGGATGGGAATGTAGATGGCATGGATAGTAAATTTACAGACAACACCAAAATTGGTGACAGTGCAGACAGTGAAGAAGGTTTTCAAAGATTACAAAGGAATCTTGATCAAACGAACCAATGGGCTGAAAAATGGCAGATGGAGTTCAATTTGGATAAATGCGAGGTGTTGCATTTTTGGCACAAGAGTGGGACTTCTACAAATAATGGGAGGGCCTTGGGTGGTGCTGCTGTAGATAACTGCAGTTATATAATTGTTTGAAGTTTGTATCACATATCGAAATGGTGGTTAAAAAGGCATTTCGCACACTCGCCTTCATTGCTCAGTCATTTCACTATAGGAGTTGGGAAGTTATGTGGCGGTTGTACAGGACAGCGGTGAGGCCTCTTCTGGGATACTGTATCTAGTTCTGGTCACCCAGTTACAGGAAGGATATTATCAAGCTGGAGAGGGCTCAGAAGAGATTTATCAGGACGTTGCCGGGTATGGAAAGTTTAAGTTATAAAAAAGGCTGGATAGGCTGATACATTTTTTCGCTGGAGAGTAAGAGGTTGAGAGGTGATTGATAGAAGTTTATAAAAAATTAGAAGTAGAGAGAGTTAATTGGAGTTGCCTTTTCCCTAAGATGAGGGATTTCAAGACTATGAGGTACATTTTCAAGGTGAAGGGGAGAGATTTAAAAAAAGCATGAGGTAATTTTTTTACACAGAGGGCGGCTCGCATGTGGAATGAACTTCCTGACAAAGTAGTTTAAAAGACATTTGGATAGATACATGAATAGGAAAGGTTTAGAGGGTTATGGGCCAGGAGCAGGAAGGTGGAGCTAGTTTAGTTTGGGATTATGTTTGGCATGGACTGATTGGACCGAAGGGTCTGTTTCCATGCTGTATGGCTCTATGACTCTCAGTCAAGGAGCTAGAAATGTCGCTGGAGGCCAATGTTTATACTCATTGACAAGGGAATGATTAACACTAATTTTTCAGAGAATAACGCTCAGAAGGTACAAAAAGCATCTGCAATTTAACTTTTTGCCATTAAAGGCAAGAAATATTGCAGAAACTCTTCAGCACAGTTGAAAACTTTGCCTTACTTGTAAGCTCAATTATCAGATAACCACTGTTGTCACAAACACAAGGAAACATTAGGCACGGCACAAACCTCTACTTTTAAGACTGGTAGAAACCTCGAGCATTTGAATCCATCTTCTGCACACATGTTTGACATTTTATATTTAAAACTACATATCAAGGTCAAAATTACTGCATCAATATGGTGATGCATTGAATTTATTATGCAACAAGCAAAATTTGTTAAGCTACACTTGGATGCTTATGGTGGTGCCAAAATAACTTGGACCCGACCATTTACACTTCATTTAAGCTATATTTGAAGGTCACTATAATATATGTAGACATTTCTATTAACTCTTTACATGGAAGAATATCATTTCTGCAGAGGTTCGTTTCTTTAATTTAAAAAAAAAACTTTCCTTAAGTAGTTTACACAATCATCTTAAATTTTGCCTATGCTTAATTAAACAGAAACACAAAGGATAGATTCCGCTAATAATGGCACTGTTTGTATTACATAAGCACTTTGCGAAAGTTATCATAAGATTAGAGTACATCGGTAACAAACATTTAATAGTAAACTTTGCTGAGTTACTACTGAACAGTTTAGCGAAAATGTCCCAAGGCACTGTCAGGTACCTGGCAGGCTAACCCTGTCAGGTCACTGGATTATAAGCAATTGGGCTATTTTCAAATACTCCAAAATCAAGTCCGAACATATAGGAAGTAGGTTGCCAGATTTATCATCTAAGAATTTCTTTAGTGCAGATACATTGGCAAATTGACTATTGTTTAAATGTTATTACATTTTAGATATTTTCAAATCAACCTGTTCAGAGATATTCTGACATCACTGGAGCAGATGGCTCGGAGATTGGGACATTACCACTGCACCACAAAAGCCCTAATTTTGTATTCAACCTGACAACTCTAGAGCAGGTGAGGTTTGAGCCCAAACCTTCCTGACTCATTAATTTTGTTTCTCTTCCCACAGACGCAGCCTGACCTGAGTATGTCTAGCATTTCCTGCTTTTACCTAACAATGTGATTGCTTTAAAATTTCCAAGTTCAGCTCAATACAATCAGACAAGATTGAAATCTCTATCATATGGGCATTCTTTCTTCATTTAGAATTCTGATTAATCTGCACTCATTGTGAACAGATGAATCCACAACAGATACCCAATAATTCACTAAATATAACCATTTTACTCAAAGATACAGTAAACAAGTGCAATATTCATATGGTGGTAGATGATTTGACATTAAGCTTAAAGTAATATATGCAGGAATTTTAACATCTTCCTTAACCACAGTTATAGCTGTCTATAATGTCTGCTGCAATCACAAAGTGAAACAAAAGATGTTCTATATGCTACTTGATCCAATCCTCTCACTGAAGATAAAAATCCACTGATTGTATCCATTGCTCCCGATGCAGTCTCCTCTACATTGGGGAGACTGGACGCCTCCTCGTAGAGCGCTTTAGGGAACATCTTTGGGACACCTGCACCAATCAACCACACCGCCCTGTGGCCCAACATTTCAACTCCCCCTCCCACTCAGCCGAGGACACGGAGGTCCTGAGCCTCCTTCACCACTGCGCCCTCACCACCAGACGCCTGGAGGAAGAATGCCTCATCTTCCGCCTCGGAACACTTCAACCCCAGGGCATCAATGTGGACTTCAACAGTTTCCTCATTTCCCCTTCCCCCACCTCACCCCAGTTCCAAACTTCCAGCTCAGCACTGTCCCCATGACTTGTCCTACCTGCCTATCTTCTTTTCCACCTATCCACTCCACCTTCCCCCCCCCGACCTATCACCTTCAACCCCTCCCCCACTCACCTACTGTACTCTATGCTACTTTCTCCCCATCCCCACCTTCTTCTCATTTATCTCTCCACCCTTCAGACTCTCTGCCTGTATTCCTGATGAAGGGCTTTTGCCTGAAACGTCGATTTTACTGCTCCTCGGTTGCTGCCTGAACTACTGTGCTTTTCCAGCACCATTCTAATCTAGACTCTGGTTTCCAGCATCTACAGTCATTGTTTTTACCCTGTAAAAACACTGCGAAAGACTGAAGTGTTAGCTACTTTGCCAAATGAATAGGCTAGATGGTATACATTTATAAAACATTCAAGTTTACAATCTTAAATAGATCTGAGATTTTCTTTTAACCATGTATACAAATTGGTAAAAAGTGATCAAGCCCAGATCCAAATTCTATTACAATGCTGTGCAAACAAGAATACATGCTTTGGGCAAATAACAGTTAACTGAAAAACCAAGGTAAATGCATAATATAATTCAGGATTGAAATACAGAGGTGGTATCAACATGGCTCTCCCATTCTGGATCAGTGGTGCTGGAAGATCACAGCAATTCAGGCAGCATCCGAGGACAGGCAAAATCGACGTTTCGGGCAAAAGCCCTTCATCCAGCTCTTCCAGCACCACTGATCCAGAATCTGGTTTCCAGCATCTGCAGTCATTGTTTTTACCTTATGGCTCTCCCATTCCCTCCCCCAAAGCACATCCATAACCTTTCCATTCAACACTGCAGAAAGTATGAAGTATAATGTAAAAACAGTACAATGTGGCTAAGCACAAAATTATACATTTTGGTGTTAAAAACAGAAACATAGTGTATTATTTAAATGGTGATACATTGGGAAATGTGGATATACAAAAGGGATCTGGGTCTCCTTGTACACCAGGGAATAGCATTAAATAAGCAGGTGTAACAAGCAACTAAGGCAGCAAATAATATCAAAGAGAATTTGAGTTCAGAAGTACGGATGTTCTACAGCAGTTATACAGGGAGAAAAGTGAGGACTGCAGATGCTGGAGACCAGAGTTGAAAAATGTGGTGCTGGAAAAACACAGCAGGCCAGGCAGCATCCGAGGAGCAGGAGAATCGACGTTTTGGGCGCAAGTCCTTCTTCAGGAATAAGGCTGGTGTGCCAAACAGGCGGAGATAAAGGGTAGGGGGGAGGAAATTTTGGGGGGGGGGGACGCGCTGGGAATACGATAGGTGGAAGGTGGTGAGGGTGATAGGCCGGAGAGGTCGGGAAGATGATTGCAGGTCAAGAGGGCGGTGCTGAATCCGGGGGTTGGGACTGAGATAAGGTGGGGGGAGGGCAAATGAGGAAGCTGGAGAAATCTACATTCATCCCGTGTGGTTGGAGGGTTCTTAGGCGGAAGATGAGGCGCTCTTCCTCCAAACATCATGTGGTCAGGGCTCTGGTGATGGAGGCGGCCAAGGACCTGCATGTCCTTGGCAGAGTGGGAGGGGGAGTTAAAGTGTTCAGCCACGGGGCAGTTGGGTTAGTTGGTGTGGGTGTCCCAGAGGTGTTCCCCGAAACGTTCCGCAAGTAGGCGGCCTGTCTCCCCAAGGTAGAGGAGGTGATGACAATGGCCTTGGAGTATTGCGTGCAAATATGGTCTCCCCATCCAAACCAAGAATATACTGCTATAGACAGAGTGCAGAGATTCACAAGGCCATCGGTTTTTAATGGGTGTGCAACAAGGTGTGAAGTGTGCTGCACATTTTTTGCACATATGCTTCCGTTCTCCTAGAGCCTCGAAGTCTGTTAATGAAGGCTGACATCTGTCCCCATGCATGCGCAGGAGAAGGGAGGTCTGCTCAGTAATGTAGACTGTGTAGCTTGATACTGGAAAGGTTGGGAACTAATGAACAGCAGCACTCTCCTCGGAGGCAAGATTGGTTTGACTGGGCCTGCTTTCACAGGAGTTTCAGAGGACAAGGAAGGATCTGATTGTATAGTACAAAATTTAAAAGGGCTAGAAAGACTGGATACAGTGAGATTTTTCCTTGCTGGTGAGTCTAGAACCAGGGAAGACAGTTACAGGAAGTGGGGTAAACCACTTCGGACTGAGATCAGGAAAGATTTATTCACTCAAAAGGGTAGTGAACCGGTGGAATTCTCTACGTCACAAGGCCATGGAGGCCAAGTCATTGAATATACCCAAGAAAGAAATAAACAGACATCTTTAGATTCCAAAAAGCATCATTTGGGGAGAAAGCAGGAATATGGCATTGAGGTAAGAAGATCAGCCACTCCTAGCTTCTAAGTTTGCACAACAACAATTTCTAGTGTCGCAGCAGAGGATCAAGATCATCCAGAAATTACATAAAGATCTCAAAGCAAAATTATATGTTTGCCACTATTCATCACCAGACAGCATCAAATGCATGGATACCCGTTACACCACATTGGCAACTTGGAAGAAACACCGTGAATTTCAATGTGCTGTGCAACCAAACAGTGAAGTGAATAAACAGTTGTATTGAAAACCATAGAACATAAGACGACATGCTTCATGGTGGTGTTATGGTTGATGTAACAAAATAAAAGCCAGTGGTAAACCACAGACATAAGACCATGCCAAAACTCAAGGTCCCTGCACGCATTTGAAATCATGATCATGACAATAGCTAGATGGATGAGGATGAAGTTGTGCTCTGGATTAATAACATGTGGAATAGACACCCTACTGTCTGACACTGTTTCAGACTGCTGCATTCAGATCCCATAAAAGGGATAGATTAAGATGCACATGTGAGATAAGAGAGAGCCCCCAGCAGTCATACTGAGTGGTCCAACTTCTGTAGTTAAACCTTTGGATGCAAAAATCTTTTTCTGTGTTAACAGCTGACAGAGAAAACAGCTTCACGATGAATAAAAATGTGCACTCTGTCCTAAGTAATGTTTTGTGTGATGACATCAAATTATGGGATCAAAGTACGCAGAATACCCAATTCAATGAATGGTGAGCAAAAGACAATTTGTTTAAAGCAATGATCATGTTACTAAAACCACCACTTGTGATCCAGAGAAGGGAAATCCCAATGTTGATGCCATTGTCAAAGTAACTCAAAGATTTTGATGTCGCTGGCATCCAGTGCAAAGAATTCATGAATTTGGATGGGTTTTAAAATGCTGCGATTGTGGTTAAAGGCACCCTTGTATGATTAATTAATTCAATAAACTGTGCCACATAATTGAATGGGAGCATTTTCAGGCCAGTTTAAAGCCAGTGCTACCACTAGGTGGAGCACTCGCATTTGTGTAAGTAAATGTGTGCAATTTATGGGCTCAGTGCGCCAGCTGCCTATAATAAAGATGGCACTTTCCAGATAGTCGCAAGGTGGGAGCTCCAAAACACCCCAGCTAAGTGAAATATCATGATCATTAATGCTTTATTTGTCCAGAATGTGAAATTAGACCAAAAGCCAACAATAGAAAGGATGTTGTGAAACTTGAAAGGGTTCAGGAAAGATTTACAAGGATGTTGCCAGGGTTGGAGGATTTGAGTTTATAGGGAGAAGCTGAATAGGCTGGGACTGCTTTCTCTTGAGCGTCGGAGGCTGAGAGTTGACCTTATAGAGGTTTATAAAATCATGAGGGGCATGGATAGGATAAATAATCAATGTCTTTTCCCTAGGATGCTGGAGTCCAGAACTAGAGGGTATAGGTTTAGGGTGAGAGGGGAAAGGTATAAAAAGGACCTAAGGGGGCAACCTTTTCATGCAGAGGGTGGTACATGTATGCAATGAGCAGCCATAGGAAGTGGAGGAGGCTGGTACAATTACAACATTTAAAAAGGCATCTGGATGGGTATATGAATAGGAAGAGTTTAGAGGGATATGGGCCAAGTATTGGCAAAGGGGACTAGATCAGTTAGGATATCTGGTCAGCATGGACGAGTTGGACCACCAGGTCTGTTTCCATGCTGTACAGCTCCGTGACTCTAGTAGCTAGTACATTATTTAAGTGTGGGTATCTTTACCATAAAGTAAATTTTGGAATTTGATTGCTGGGATTAGTTAACTCCAAAATCACATCTTTTACACTACCAGGATGGTAGAAGAATGGACAAATGAGATTTGGGTCCCTCTCAACAGGGTCTCAGTTCATATACATGATGTCCATTTAATTTGAGTTAAAGATGAAGTGGGTATGGTGTGAAAGTAATGGAGGGTCTGCATCGTATAACAGTGAATGTTTTGCATCTCCTCATCGATTTACCACATCTTCCCAATTTTGATAATTTTCCCTCACTATTTAGTTTAAAAGTCTCTCTACTTCCCATTTTAAGATGTCGGCAAGAACACTGGTCCCAGCATGGTTCAAGACCGCCACATTTGTACAGATCCCACTTTCCCCAGTAGTGGTGCCAGTGCCCCAATTCCCCCACACCAGTTTTTCAGCTTCTAAGAACCCATACCTAGGAGGACAATTTCATCAGGTTCTGATGAAGGGTCATCAACATGAAAAGTTGAAATGTTCCCCCCTCTATCTACAGATGCTGCCAGACCAGCTGATAATTGAGTATTTTGTTTTGGTTTCAATTGGTCAATTCCTAGAATGGAAAGCTAGAGGAGGGTCAGTTACTCACGAAGCCTTTGACGTTCTTACCAGCTAAGCTGCAGAAATACCATCTATGGAAAACGGGAAAGGAAATCAGAGACTCGGGGTCCAAAATTTGTGATATGCATGTACAAATTGAATTAAGGTGCTTTATGCTAAGCTCAAAATGCACGTATTTACATTTTGTGCACTGTGACTGGAGTACTTTTGCTCATGAACCAATCCAACAGATATTTTCTTCATCAGCAAAACCACGGATCAATTCCACTTAATAATACATGGTGTGTTCCATCACAATTTTCCAAAACAAATCTTCTGACTCTCAAAAGCATCACCAGAGATAGCTATTTATATCTTCAGTTCTCTTTCAAAGCCCTGGCCACAGGCATTCACCATGAATATGCAATAGGTACAGCTTAATCCAAAGAACTCAGTCACCAATGTCTCTATTTCTCAGAGGTACAGCGTGCGCAGCAATCCTAGCATTATATTGAGGAAAGCGTATCATTCAACTAATGCCACAGGAGATATACTAGTTTTATGAAAAATTAAAATTCTGACAATTTAATCATAAATACAAGGTATTGTTACTTGTTGCAATAATTTATTCTGGTCATCTCTTGGGTGTTGATCCTGAAGTTCAAAATTTTAATTGACTCCTTGTTGACCTAGAGAGAAGTCTAGTTCAAAGTAATCATCCCAGGGACCTCTAATTTTAATCAAGTTAAAGGTATAATCATGGAAGCACATGTAGAAAGCCCAAACACCCGAGTTTATTCTTTAGGTAACCAGAGACTCCAATCAGGATAACAATTTGGAAGCAAGTTGAACTAATACTCTAGTGTCCCATTCCAACAATCTTGTGATCAAAATACCAAAAACAACTGCGCTTCGTCTTATGTTTTTGCTGCTCCCCAAATAAAAGACATATGGTTCTGATAATGAGAGACATGCAAACATTTCCTGTGCATTTCTGCAATGTGAATAGCACCCCAGTACCATCTTATACAAGTATTCTGTATACCATCTTTGAACAGAAATGGGAGATTTGCAATTTTCAACAAATACGGAAGGTGTAAAGGAGAGAGTTAGCCCAACATAAACATTTGGTATTAAGTATCAGTTCTGAAATAAAACTAAAGGACAAGAAATGTATTAAAAGCAAAAGTAACAGGAATCTATACAATGCAAATAAAGTAGCTCCATTCTGTTTCAAAACAGCACCCAGCAGGCTTAATTGGGTCAACCACTATACTGGTGATCTGCTGGTATGGTATCAATATAACAAAAGACTTTGCTGACTGCTCAGAACAATATCCACCATGACAGAAAGAACTGGTGACTAAGCTACATACTATGTTTTAAGTCAATTAAGTGATCTCCCATTTCTGATAAGGGTTGCAACTGCACCAGAGACTCCAATGAAGTGTTAACCTTCATATGGAACGAGAAAGGTTATCTGAATGGAAATGTAGATAGTTGGTTATGAATTCAACAGCTACACCATTACTTTTGTTTTCATTTTATCTTGTTGAGCATGGAGACTAAATACATACCAAAAATTAAGCATCAACAAAATAAGTATGATCTCCAACTGAACTAAACAAATCAGGATAGATATACGAGGCAGAACAGAGATAAAAGGTGGCAAGTTCTGTTTCATATGATGTACCAGGTGCTATGCACTTTAGTGCTCAGACTTGTACCATACAGACAAATAACCTGGATAAAGTAAGAGTGTTGCATGCCCAAGTTTGCAGATGACATTGATAGGACACATAGTGAGTTGTACAGGTGGAAGTAGGATGATAAAATGGGAGTAGAAACAGCTCAAAACAGCATTTTCAAGAAATCAATTTCTTAAGGTCACTGGACTCAAAATGTTAACTGTTTTCTCTCCACTATTGCTGTTAGATCTGCTGAGTTTCTCCAGCAATTTCATTTTTGTTTGCTTCAGATTTCCAGCAACCACAGTTGTTTGTTTTAACTCCAAGAAATCACATGACCCAAGTTAAATGCCTCAAGCTACAGAGTCAGATAATTGCTGAAGTGTTTATTAAGTTGAGCTTTTATGACACAGAAAAGACTAGTCACATATAGGCTTGGTTCTGAGAAGAACCCATACCAGCAAAATTTTGAAGTCTTCAGAACATCAGAGCTGGAAAGAAGTCTTTAAAGCTGTTTTAGCAGCCCATGTAGATAGCACTGAGCTTTTTTTGGGAGTTCAACATCAATGAGTTAGCCTGTCTCTCTTGGAGAGGAAACCAAGACAATCATATCTGCTATTTATGCAGCAACTCACTAAAAGAAAATGTAGAATTTGTTGGTGAGACATTTTGAAGCAAGAATGGGAGTGATACTTCACTGGCGCTGAATGTCATCAATTTCTGTCAATGTCACTTCCCAGAGAAATGTGCAAGACTCCCAAGTTCTATGCACCTCAATTAAGTACACTACCAAAGTTTTGGAAACCATCACAAGAATTTTAAGAATACCATTGTATGGAATATTCAGAGTTACATCACTACCAATCCTTTTTTCAACATCTACATTTCACATTTATGAAACAACCTCTACAACAAACATTAGGATGATTTCATGCATCCATTTTTAAAAAGTTCTGAATTCAATTAAAAAATCCCACTTAAAAAAGCACGCCAGGTCCAAGCAATAATGACTATTTACAATATAATGCAAAATCTGCTACTTTTTACTGGTTTTTGTAACATATGCAGGTACTTTGTTCCTCATGAATTATAAATGGAAAACTGCATTATTTATTTTTCCTGTATTCAGACAAAATGCTTGTCTTAATCATCAATTAGCAATGTTGAATTCATTCTCAGCTAGCCAAAATTCAGCTAGTTCAGAAATCTGTCAGTTTATAATTATGTTTTGGATCTAGTAAATATTATAATAAATGTTTAGTGAAGATAAATTTAAATAATATTCTTTGGTGAACTCTTCATTTTAAATACAAATCTAGGCCACCTTCGATTATTTGCAACTTCTAATAGTTTTAACGGAGGGAGCGAGTGCACTGTAGTCAAACTTGCTGATGAGCAAGTTAGGTAGCAAAGCATATTGGAAGGAGGACATGATGAGTCTGCAAATGGATATGTTAAGTGAGTTGTCACAACTCAGATAATATGAGAAAATACGAGATTGCTCTCTTCGGCAGAAGAATTGAGAAGTAGATTAATTACATGGTGGGAAATCAGTGCACAAATTCAAATATCCTTGTACATATATCAGCCATTATCTCTATGAAAACAGCAGACTCGACAGTGTGAATGTACTACCTCTGCTCCTGTCTCTTATGGTCTTATATAAATCACAAAATATTACCATGCAGACACAGCAAGTAACTGCAATGGAAAATTAAATGCCAGCCCCTATTGCAAGATTGATGTAGAATAAAAGGAAGTCTTGCTATAATGGTAAGGCCATTAGAATATGCACAGGGTTGGCCCCCTTGAGGGATATACTTCCATTACAGCAGCTCACATTACCCAAACTGGTTCCTGGGCTGAGCAGGTTGGGCCAATACACATTGGAATTCACAACAGTGAAGTGATGTTATTTAATCTCAAGATGCTAAACTGGTTGACAGGGCAGATGCTCAGATGATGTGTTTCATCACAGGGGATTCTAGAATTTGAGAGCATTGCTCAAAAATGAGAGACCTCCCATTAGGACAGAGATAGAAGTGGAATTTCATTTCACAGTGGTTATTAATCATTGGAATTCTTTTGCCTTAAGACTAGAGGAGGGCTGAGTCATTGAATATATTTAAAGCTGAATTGTATAGGATTTGATTCAGAAGAGTTACAAGTTACATGAAGCCAATAGGATAATGGAGTTTAGACCAGAATCATATCAGCCATCAGCTTGTTGACTGAGGAAGCAGGCCATATGGCCTACTCCTGCTCTGTTCTGATATAATCTCAGAAGGAAGTGGCTATTTCTCTACATTTACTTTTAGTATATAGTCAATTTATTCCATTTTCCATAGTGCATTTTTATTAGAAGTGAGCAAAATCATGCATTCACAGTCTTCTTATAACGAGGTAGGTAGTTCCAGAGTAATCTCAATTCCACAGATTAAAAATGGTTTTGAATCTATGGGAACAAGATGAGCTGCCCAGTCATTGATGCTATGCTAATTAAGTGATTGCATTTCTCACATTACAACCAATGCAATCGAACAGAATACACCACACCCTTGTCTCAAATAATTGTTTTTTGCCCAATATAGCCTGAAAGTCAATTCCTACTAGTTGCACTCTACTATAATTTAATTCATATTACCAGTGTGGAAAAGCAAACTAAAAATATCATTCCGATAAGCAGCTTACATTTATTCAATTACACACAAAGAATCCAACTAGAGATCAAAATTGTAATTAGCAACAAGAGGTGATTTAGGATTCACAGAGAACCTCTTCAAATGGATCTGAATACAAAACTGCCCATTGGGAACCAAAGAAAAATGTTTTAGTTTGCAAAAACATTTTAATAAGTCAATAAATACAAGAATCAAATGAGATGAACAGAATCCAGAAGACCACAGAAACCAGCAAAAAAAATCCTATTTCCCTACTTGGATTAAGTAAAAGTTAGAAATCTAGAAGCATAGTGTGAAGGCAGTCGACAGTGAAGCATATATTTCAGCCCTCAGCAAGCACAATTTTATACTACCTTGAAAACCATGCCACAAAATATTCTTCAGATGCTCACGTAGGACATTACAAATAAAACAACTGAAGCTGAAATCTAATGGAGGTTAAGTGCCTAAAATGTGATGCACTGTTCTGCACACGTGAAGGAGTGGTCAGAAAATAGACTGTACAAGGTTAAAGTTTGCATAACATTTTTACTCAATATGCTCATGTGCAATAGCGCATATAAAATAAATGACTTTAGCATTTACAATTACTCGTAACAGCAGAAGCTTCATCATTTGACAGAATGAATCCTTAACACAATATGAATATACTGCCCTTGCCTTACATGCAAATTACTTGTGGAATATTTGATTGATGTAAAGGGTAGCTGAACACTATTCGAAATGAAGCATTCCTCATGATCTCCACAGCTTCAATTCATTATACCTTTAAAAACTTCTTGTAGGGCTCAGTTGTATAGGCAGTGAATAGCTGAATCAGTGAACAGCTGGGGATGTGTCTGCATCCACAGTTAAAATACATTAGCTAACCACCTGAAGGCTCAGTGTCCAAAACTCCCCCTTCTCTCTTCCATAATTGAATGACCTAAGGCCACAGGTCAATGACCCTTCTAGCTTGTGCATCCGTTAAAGATGCTGTACAGGAGAGGTAATAATCAATTTGCTTTCTACAAGCAGTGATAAGATAGCACTTACTGGAGTGTGACTGAAAGATGAAATTTTGTTGAAGATTTGAATTTTGCATTCATCACGAAATTTCATAAGAATGCCAATTCAAGGAGGAAAATCAAATTTATATATGTTTAAGGGTTGTGCTGATTGCTTGTCATGTGGTAGAGGCGATGCCATGGGAAATGCACCCGTTAAAGCTGTTAACAGTAAGGTTTTACATTTTAATCTATCACAATGCCAGTGCAATATCATATACGTAGGCTATACGTATATGATATTGCACATAGGCCAAACCTCCGAGATTTATAAAATCATGAGGGACATAGATAGGGTACATAGACAAGGTCTTTTCTCTGGGTTTTTTGGGGGGAGGGTTCAAAACTAGAGGCTAAGGTTTAAGGTGGTAGTGGAAAGATTTAAAAGGTACCTGAGGTGTCACGTTTTCACACAGAGGGTGGTGCGTGTATGAAATGAGCTGCCAGAGGAAGTGGTGGAGGCTGGCACAATTACCACATTTAAATGGCATCTGGATGGGTATATGAATAGGAAGGGTTGAGAGGGACATAGGCCACATTATGGCAAATGGGACTACAATTATTTAGGACATCTGGTGGGCATAGACTAATTGGACCAAAGTGTCTATTTCTGTGCTGTATATCTCTATGACTCTCTCTCTCTTCGGCTGCTCACATGAAGCAGGGTACTGACTATACACAACCAGCCTGTGCTTGCAAAACTGCAGCATCTAACATTAAATGTGATTGTGCAATTGGGCAAATTTGCTCAAGAATTCTGAAAGTGCAAGGAATTATGGTGACAACCAATTACGATTGTCAGTTGTGCTCACAGTGTGCACCACACTTGCATGCACTGAAAGCTACCTATTAATACACAGGGCTTTTTTTTCCATAGAAATAACACATATATACACTTTTTCTACTCAACATGATGACAGCCATTTGCTGGTACATTTCTCAGAGCAATGCCCGAACCAGTCAGTCAATCCACCTGGAGTGCGGTGATAAAGGTCAATGAAAGTGAACCAAAAAGCTACCATAGAAAATTGACTGCCTGCAGATTGTGCGCTTTTTGAGCAAAATAGATTGTATCTGCAAATATAATTCTGCAAATGCAAATTCACCCCACAGAGTGGGGTGAGAGTGTGTGCGCTTGCATATGTGTATGCTTGATAAAGTGTGAGAGCATGATGGCGTATACACCTGTGAGTGTGGGGGTGTGGGGAGTGTGTTTGTGCGTGTGCATATATATAATCTTAAATACTCACTCACACAGACCCTCGCTCATTCACAGACACACACATACACTTTCAAAGGCTTATATTCCATCTCTCTCTCTCTCTCTCTCTCTCTCTCTCTCTCTCTCACACACACACAAACACGTAAATCTATGGGATGAATTTGCATTTGCAGATACTTCTACTTTTCTCAAAAAACGCACAATCTGCAGGCAGTCAATCCATGTAATATTTTATAAATTCCTACTTTAGAAATAGAAACAGTCTGGCTCAAGATTGGGATGCAGAAGACTCTAACCTCACATCTTAATGCACTGTCTGAGCTGAGATGTCACCTTCAGTTATCTCAAGAACATGACTTAAAAAGTAGCTCTGGGATTTACATATTAATGAATCAAAACCTGAAACCCATTCTCAAAGATGAAAGGCTTAACAGCAATTTAGGTTTGTTCAATATATTTCAGTTGCATAACACTAATCTTGTGCCATAAATTCTGTGACTTATGATCCTCTGCCAAAGCTACCTGAAGAAGGAGCAGCGCTCAAAAAGCTAGTGCTTCCAAATAACCCGGTTGGACTATTGAGAAATTTCTAAACTTTGTCCACCCCAGTCCAACATCGGCACAACCACATCATGATCTTCAATAACTTTGGACAAGTAAATCACCTGGAAAATCATCAGTATAACGAAATGTAGAACCGAAAATGCATGGAATACTCAGCTGGTCAGGCAGTATCTGCAGTAATTTGTGAATATCTGTTTTCAAATATCCAAAAGGATTTTTTTCTGAAAAAAAATACAAAAAATATCAAGTTTGAAGCTACAAAGAAAATCTTAAAAGGACCATTCGGAACAGAAAAGGCAAGAAACGTCTCTATCGAAAAGCAAGAGAGGCTCACATCTTGATGGATGAAAGCAAAATTATGACTGATCCAAGACAACAATATTTGCACAAAATGCAAAAATGACATATCATTTGTAACAATTTTGTCACAAAGTTCATGTAAAGAAATATCCCCCACTGAATGCTCTACAAAAAAAAAAGTCTCTTAACCTACAAAACACAAAACAATTAAAAACTGAGTTTTAAAAGCAGACTGGATCATACTGACCATTTTAGGCAGAAACTTTTTTTGGTCTATCTTTCAAAACTACACATATTACATAGCACACTTTCAATCACCCTGAATCTCAAATTTGTTCAAGATCATTAAATGTGGTACAGAAGTGACCTTTACAACAAAGACAACAAACTTAACACTGATGGAATTTACAATCCATGGTTCGTTATTCAGCTCCTCAGGCTGTGCTTGAAAGCTTCACTTTCAGCCAAATTCATGCTCAAGAAACATGCTCAAGAAACATGCTCAAGAAACATGCTCAAGACAGACAAATACAGATAAATATCAATTAATCAGTTCCTTTGACATTGTCGAAAACTGTGGTGTTGGGAAAGCACAGCTGGTCAGGCAGCATCCGAGAAACAGGAGAGTGGATGTTTTAAGCATGAGCTCTTCATCAGGAAAGGTCATGCCCGAAACGTCGATTCTCCTGCTCCTCGGATGCTGCCTGACTGGCTGTGCTTTTCACCACCACACTTTTCGACTCTGATCTCCAGCATCTTCAGCCCTCACTTTCTAGTTCCTTTGGCATGTCAGCAGCAATCATATCAGATGCTGACCACGTCATGCATTTTCAACTAGGTTCAGAAATCAAAGACTACCCAACCGCAAGAGTATAAAACAGAAAAGGCTCAATTTACAAGCAATTGAATGTTCCAGTCATTTTTTTTATTCATCAATTATAACAAAAATATAAGTTATAACTCAAATTGTAAATAAAGTTTACAAGTTACCAAAACAAACTCTGACATACGACTGAAGAAATGGGTGTTTGCCTAATTGTAACACAGTATTAAGGAAATAATGGAGTAATACTGCAGTTAAATGCAGTGATTTTGCAGCAGTTAACAACAGAAATGTAGAGGACACAAAGACTTCAGGTTACTGCCAACAGTAAAACAGAAGCTTCAGAGTACACAGTCTGAAATGACAGAATGATCTGCAGAAACACTCCATTGGCTCAAAGGCTGACAATGGCAACATACTTCCTCAATCAGATAATATTCAGATTCCACTTATTAAATAGTATATACTTACAAGTTTCGTTATAGCTGCTTACTTAATAAATGCCCAATAATTTCAATGCAATTTGCTAAATTTATTCCCAATGCTGAATAAATAAAACTCACCCTTGGTTGCCAATTTTCATACTGCTTCTGTAAATTAGCACCAATACTTTCCAATGCTTTTTGTGGGCTCATGGACAGTGGATCTGCAAGATATTAATGCAAAAATATTTCAATGCACAAGGTAATCTCTGCTGCTGCCTGTAATGGGCTCATTAAACCACTCAGTTGTGTCATGCTGCTGTGAAAAACTAACAAAGTACTGTGGAAGTAACTTATATCAGGATTCTAGTGATTCATGGAAATAGCTCACCATCAACTTCACAAGGCAATAAAGGCTAGTCTTGCCAAAAATGCCCAATGTCATGAAGGAACAAACAAATGCTCACTTTCTGGGAAAAGAGGTTAATTGACAGACATTAGCAATTATCATAGTTTTTCGTTAATGTAGATGGACCAAGGGAAGCACCTTAACTACACAGTGGAAACGGGATCCTATCCTGGTTCAGAAACCTAGCAAGACTAAGGTAGGGAGGGGGATGCTGGAAAGATGGGCTTCTTGAATAGGATCAGCAGCTGGCTATCCACGCAGACCTTCAGTTGTTAACTATATGACTGAAGAATTGGCAGTGATAATGATGATGATAATAATGATGATGCAACTCATCTCTCTTCCTGCTCAACCATAATTTAAGAAAGGTGAAAAATTGGACGCTATTCAAATTATATTCCTACAAAGTCACAATTGCCGTCTATCTTTAATTCCATCTTCAAACTTAGACTGCCTACAGACCCAACTTTTCACTGTGGCAACTGTACAACTGCATGACATATTGCATCATTCAGCTCTACCACAATGCCCACTTCTGAGGGGCAACAGCAATTTGCAACCTCATACAAAAGTAACATCCACTGGATGCTGAAAATGTGAAATTAAAACCTGAAAATTCTGGAAATACTCAGCAGGTCTGGTAGCATCTGTGGACAGAACAGGAGAGCAGGTATTTAAAATTTTATACTTTGCTTTCAAGCTCTCACAAGCCTTTATTTAACAAAAATGAACAGACAAATTAATGAGTGTCACTGATAAACTCAAACAAATAATTTTGACCACCTCTTTGAACTGGAACCGATAAAAACTCACGATCTCATGCTAAATTATTCTGAAGTGGCATTTCTGAGCATTGCACTGCTGTGGGAACTGATAATGGCATAGACTATTCTCCGCAGGATTTCTGAGGCCAACAATCAAACAGCAACATATTCTCAAATATCCCTGAAAACAGATACCAGATTTTGAATGCTCACCAGCCAATATTTCTAACATTGATGGCTATTATACAATTCCAAGTAAATTGCATGGTCTACTTGTTCACATATAACTTGCCTTTTCCTCCAAACCTTATTAAATTCAGAACAAAGTTGCAACTGAATTAAGCTTGTGCAAGATTCTGTCTTTAGTGGGTTCTTTCTAAGACCAACATATTGGAGCAAGATTAGGCCATCTGGCCCATCGAGTCTGATCCACTATTCGATCATGGCTGATAGTTTTGTCAACCTAACTGTCCTAACTTCATCCTGTTATTTTCCTTGATCCCTTACTAATCAAGAACTTCTTTCTCTCAAAGACATTCAATGACTTGGCTTCCACAAATTAATCACCCTTTGGCTGAAGAAATTTCTCCTTATCTCAGTTCTAAAGAGTCATTCCTTCACTCGAAGGCTGTGCCCCAAGTCCTAGTCTCTCCCACAAGTTGGAGCATCGACATCACAGCCGCTCTATCCAGGCCTTTGAGTATTCAATGAGATTCCCCTTTCATCCTTCTAAACTCTATCAAGTACAGTCGCAGAGTTCTCAACCACTCCTCATATGATAAGTCCTTCATCCTGCAATAATTCTTGTAAACTCCTTCTGGAACCCCTCCAAGGACAGCACATCCTTCTTTAAATACAGAGCTCAAAACTGCACACAATATTCCAAATGCAGTCTGAGCAGAGTCCTATACAGCCTAAGCTGTGTGTCACTGCTCTTGTATTCTGGCCATCCTGAAATGAAAGCTAACATGGCATTTGCCTTCCTAACTACCAACTGAACCCTTAAAAGAATCCCGAATGAGGCCTCCCAAGCCAGTTTGTGGTTCAGATTTCTGAAGCCTTTCTCCATTTAGAAAATAGTCTATGCCTCTATTTTTCTACTAAAGTGCATAACTTCACATTGAGGTTGGATTTAAATGGAACAGCCAAACTTTTTTAAAAAATAAATTAAGCAAAGTACAATAAATAATATTATTCACTTTAATTAATTCATTCGGCATCTAGTGTTCACCACTTGATTAGATTAGATACCCTACAGTGTGGAAGCGGGCCCTTTGGCCCAACCAGTCCACACCGACCCTCCGAAGAGCAACCCACCCAGACCCGTTTACCCTCTGACTAATGCACCTTTTCACTATGGGCAATTTAGCATGGCCAATTCATCTGCCCTGCATATCTTTGGATTGTGGGAGGAAACCGGAACACCCAGAGGAAACCCACGCAGACACGGGGAAAATGTGCAAACTCCACACAGTCACCCAAAGCTGGAATCAAACCTGGGACTCTGATGCTGTGAGGCAGCAGTGCTAACCACTGAGTCTCCATGTCACCCCAGTCACCGTACCATCTATTCCCTGTTTCAGTAACTACATTTCAAAACTAATTACACTTAAAGCTCATGGAATCAGCATTAGTAAACGTTTAAACCTTTGGTAAATATATTAAAAAGTAATAGCATTGAAATAATTTAAGTGGCAATTACTGTTGCTCCAGGGACAAAACAGGATCCACCTTCATTTAGTAGAATGCCATTAACACAACAGGATACTATTATGCGAGAATAATTTAGTGGGATGCAGGTTTTAGTGAATGCAAATTTAATGGATATTTCTTTACCACTGCTTTGAATTTTACATTTCACAACTAAGATGCTAAAAACACTGAACTCTATTATGCCACCAATGATTGCCTTTAATGAAACTATTAAATTCTGCACACAAACATGAGGTCACAGAATGGAAACAAGCCATTCAGCCCAAATGGTTAGTACTGCTTTTTACACACCCAACAAAAAGTCATGGGTTTTCTAATCTCCACTCAGGCTGACCCTTCCTTTAAAAAACACACGGAAGTCGGTTCAATTAGATCTGCCCCATCTCAAATTCTGGGTGCTATTCCAAGAAAGACGATTTAGCACCTTTCATTTCCACACAACATCCTAAAACTCTTAGACAATTAAACATTTTGGAAGCAGACATTGTGTAGTCACATGGAAAAAGAGGGCAGCCAATTTATTCATAGGCAACTTTCACAATTTGTATTATATCAATGACCAATTAATTTGCTTTTGTGAAACTGATTGAGGGATAAACATTGGTCAGACATAATTCCCATACCCTTCTTTAAAATAACGGCGTGACATCTTTTACATCCACTTGACAGTGCAGACTATAACTCAGTTTAAGAGTTCATTGAAAGATGACATCTCCAATACACCACCCCCTCAATACTGCCTTGGTGTTAATTTTCATTTTATAGTCCTCCAATAATCAATTCCATCTAACTTCAATTACTTTCTCAGTTATTTCTGAAAAAAGGTTTGAAATTTGCTATACTTTGTTTCTGAACAAAGAACAGTACAACACATGAATACGTCCTTCAGCCCACCATGTCTGTGCCAACCATGATGTTATTCTGAACAATCCCATCTGCCTGTTTATGGTCTGTACCCCTCTATCCTCTGCCTGTTCATAAATGCCTCTTAAACTTTGCTATCGCATGTGCAACAGAGTCAGCAAGACTTCATGAGGGAAAGTCATGCCACACAAAATTATTAGAATTATTTTTGAGCAGATATTAGGCAAGATAGACAAAGGAAAAAAGCAGTGGATGCAATACATTTCAATTTCCAAAAGGGGTTTGCTAAAGTACTACACAGAATCACAAACACAAAAGTAGAAATTGCTGGAAAAGCTCAGCAGCTCTGGCAGCATCTGTGGAGAGAAACCAGAGATAACATTTCAGGTCGAGTAACCAGTCCTTCTCTTGACACAGGATCATTACAACTCAGAAGGAGACCATTCGGCCCATTGTGCCTGCACTAGTTAAAATTCAAATCCACTATCTATTGTGGTGGGTTTCTCAGAGCATTACCCGAGTCTCTAGGTTATTAGTCCAGTGACAACACTACAATCTCCTCACACAGGTATTACTTTGGCTCATTCCAAATTTATTGGGACATTGTGATATTCATTGATTTGACAATAGTGAATAGAGTTAAACTAGCTAGGAAAATGGTTGATAGATATGCAGACAGTGATAACCTAGCTACCTCCACTCACTGCACAGTGGCAAATAGCGAAGTAAACAGGATGTTATTGGATTGCAATCCAAAGTGTTTTATCTTCACTGAGATTCAATATTGGTCACTGAGCCAATTGAATTAAATCCAAGTCCTGAAAGCGTGGAAACGTTGGTATTACCCTTACGATAAAGGATTTTTAAAAAATTGAATTTCATGGCATCTTGACAGATAGAATACATAAGGAGCTACATAAGGGTACACAGAATAGTAGTAAAAAAGCATTAAACATAAGCACGGATTCCAGTTAAATCTTGACCATATTGGAACCAGGGACAGGAACAATGACAACTGGGTAAGGTATCAGGCACAGACACTGGAGTCATTCAATGTATACCTTCAATATTTCTAATGAAGGGAGCAGAAGAAGAAATTAAATCAGATTTTTTTGTTTTGAACCAAACTGCCAAAGAGCCTTACGTACATTTGTGATTTCAATTTGTTCTGAAAATGTTCATGTATTCGTTTTGTTCACTGTTTTCCCAGGCATTTCTCATCCATCTTTCAAAAGGGTAAAGACAAAGTCAAAGTATTTCTAGGGAGCACTGTTCTTTAACTGGACATTTAAATACAATTAGACTTTGGTTCGGCCACACTCAGAGTACTGTGTTCAATTCTGGTCGCCATATTACAGGAACAATGTGGAGGCTTTGAAGAGCATGCAGAAGAGACTTACCAGGCTGCTGCCTGAATTAGAGGGCATGAACTATAAAGAGGGGCTAGAAAATGCAGGCTGTTTTCTCTTGAGCAACAGAGGCTGAGGGGAGACTTGATAGAAGTTTATAAAATTATGAGGTGCATAGATAGGGTTGATGGCCAGAATCTTTTTCCTAACATTGAATTGTCTAACTTAAAGTGAGAGGCAGAAAGTTTAAAAGAGATATGAGGGGCAAGTCTTTTGTTTTTAACACAGAATATGGTAGGAGTCTGGAATGCAGTTCCAGGGGTGCTGACGGAGGCAGATACATTTAAGGATCTTTTTAGTTATGCACACAAATATGTGAAGAATGGAGGTACATGGACCAAGGGCACGCAGAAGACATTTGGTGTCACGTGTGGCACAACATGGCAGGCCAAAGGGCCTATTCCTATGCTGTATTGATCTATAGGTTGTAAGTTTGCTCACTGAGCCAGCAGGTTTGTTTCCAGACGTTTTGTCACCATGCTAGGTAACATCATTATGGGGGCCTTCAGTGAAGCACTGGTGTCCCACTTTCTATTTGTGTCTCTTGGTCTCTTAAGGTGGGTGATATCATTTCCTGTTCTTTTTTTCAGAGATTAGTAAATGGGACCCAAATCGATGTGTTTATTGATGGAGTTCCGGTTTGAACGCCAGGCCTCTGGGAATTCCCGTGCGTGTCTCTGTTTAGCCCGTCTTAGGAGGTATGTGTTGTCCCAGTCAAAGTGCTGCCCTTCTTCGTCTGTGTGTAAGGATGCTTAGTAATAGTGGCTCATGACTTTTGGTGGCTAGTTGGTGTATCCTGGTGGCTAGCTTTCTGCATGTTTGTCCAATGGCAGTGTTTGTTACAGGCCTTGCAAGGTATTTTGTAAATGACATTCGTTTTGCTGGTTGTTGGTATAGGGTCCTTTAGGATCATCAGTAGCTGTTTCAGTGTATTGGTAGGTTTATGGGTTACCATGATGCCAAGGGGTCGGAGCAGTCTGGTAATCATCTCTCAGGTGTCTTATCATCCACCTTAAGAGACCGAGACACACAAACAAAGTAGGACAGAACACCAGCGCTTCACCGGAGGCTCACTGATGATGTTACTTAGCATAGTGACAAAACGTTTGAAAACAAGCTTGCCAGCTTAGCGAGGAAACTTACAACCTGACCTCAACCTGAGCTACAAATCTTCTCAAAAGTAGTATTGATCTATGTTCTAAACAACAAAACTGAATTCTTAAAGAAAAGTCTATTCCAAACAGTTTTTGAATACCAAGTAGCATGACAGACTGCACTTGTGAAGTAATTAGGACTGATGCCTCAGCCTGGTGTGAAGAGAGGCTGTCAATCCTCCAGCAGCATGTTTACTATGCTTTGATGGTGAAGTAATTAGAATTCACCATAACTAGTATGATAGCTGACTAGGAGTGGTGTGGCCTATGTCTGATACAAACCCAAGGTACAAACAGCCATTAAGTAAAGAACAACTTATTTAATATCTTCAGAAATGAGTCACATCAACACGGTGGCTACAAGAGTACATCAAATACTGAGAATACTGCAGTGAGTAACTCAGCTCCTGACTCCCCAAAGACTTCCCATCATCTACAAGGCACAAGTCAGGAGTGTGATGGAATATTTCCCACTTGCCTGGATGGATGCAGCTCCAACACCACTTTGGAAGCTTGACATCATCCAAGCCAAAGCAGCTCACTTGATTAGCACGACATCAATCAACATCCATTCCCTCTACCACCGGCACTCAGTAACAGCGGTGAACTATCTACAAGATGCACCACAGAAATGCACTAAAGACCCTCAGACAGCACCTTCCAAACTCACGACCACTCTGATCTAGAAGGCCAAAAGCAGCAGATATATGGGAACATGGGAGGTAACATGTAACATGGACTGTTAATCCAGAGACCCAGGTGATGTTCTGGGTACCTGGATTCAAATCCTGCCATGACAGATGGTGGGGATTTGAATTCAATAAAAATTTGGAGTTTAATGATGACGGAGAATCCACTGCCAATTATTGGAAATGCCCATCTGGTTCACGAATGTCCTTGAGAGAAGGAAACTGCCATCCTTACGTATTCTGGCCTACATGTGACTCCAGACCCACAGCAACTTTTAACTACCCTCTAGTCAATCACGGACAGTCAATAAATGCTGGACTAAACCAGTGATGCCCACATCCCACGAATGGATAATAATAAACCTGCAAGTTCTCTTCCAAGTCACTCCCTATGCTGACTTGAAAATATTACCATTCCATGTCTCTGACCCAAAATCCAGGAATTTCCTCCCTAATGATATGGTGGATTGCAGTGGTTCAAGGCGGAAGCTCATCACCACCTTCTGAAGGGCAACTGTGACAGGCAATAAATGCTGGCTCAGCCAGCAACAGCCCTATCACACAAACGACTGAAAAAAAGGAGCTTGGATATCCATGACATGAAACTAAATCTGAACCAGTAAATCCTCCCAACCACTACTTCATTGATCAAATTTGGAAATTATGCAGATGAACAAATTAAACAACTTTAAACGGTTCATTATGGATCAAAGCTACTAATTAACACAGCAACAGGTAGGTCCTTTAATTTGCTGTCCTTACTTTATAGTGCAAAGCAGATTTTTTTTTCCCAAAGGACACAGGCCTAAAGACCTTCACAAGAACAATTCAGGCTGCCTCAAAAAAATTCTTTTGAATGAAGGAACATTTTTGGAAATAACTCAATAATGTTCACTGTATTTTCTAAAGAGAAAATGCTTGGCAGTTTGAGCCTCAGAGGACCTTAATACCCAAGCTAAATCAATGCTACATAGAGAAAGCACAGCTCTATTTACTGACATTGGCACAAGCTTCCAAGTGGACATCATCCAAAACTAATCACATCAACCCATCCCTGCCACCAAAATGATAGTTCGGGGGAAAAAAAACAGATGAAACATCAAGTAAGCTCAGCAATGACATTACCCATCTGTGGAGCAGGTGGGACTTGAACCACTGTGCCACGAGAGCTCTTTGCATTTTATAGTGAGCTAATGCTCTTTCCAGTCATAGAAAAGTCATCGAGTCCTAGAGCATGGAGACAGGCCCTTTGGCCCAAACTGGTCTGTGATAATCAAAATGTGCATTTCCCTGCACTTGGCCCATAGTCTACTAAGCCTTTCCTATCCTTGTATTTGTCCAAATGATTTTTAAATGCTGTTAACATACCTGCCTCAACCACTTCCATTGGCAGCTCATTCCATATGCATACCACCCTGTGTAAAAAAGTTGCCCCTCAGGTTCCCTTTTATTTTTTCCCCTCTAACCTTAAACTGATGCCCTCTAGTCCTCAATTCCCCAACCCTAGAAAAAGTCTGAGTCATTCACCCTATCCATGCTCGCATAGTCTAATACATCCCTATAAGATCCCCCCCAGTCTCCTACGCTCTACAGAAAAAAGTCCTAGCTTGTCCAACCTCTCCCTATAACTCATACCATCAAGTCCTGACAACATCCTTGTAAATTTCTTCTGCACTCTTTCCAGTTTAATAACATCCTTCCTACAACAAGGTGACCAAAACTGAACACAATACTCCAAGTGTGGACTCACCAACGTCCTGCACAATTGAAATATAACTTCCCAGCTTCCATACTCAATGTCCTGACTGATGAAGGCCAGTGTGCCAAAAGCCGGCTTGACTGCCCTGTCTACCTGGGACTCCACTTTCTTTTAGCTGAGGTTAATTTGGACCTTATAACACTCCATGAGCCAAAGTGTGCCTCAACCCAAAATGATTCTATTCCAAGCTGCCTCCTGAGGGGCCAAATCCACTCTTGGCCTCAACCAATTTTCACAGTTAAGATAGTTGCAAAAGTTTTGCTAATACTGTGGGTAGCCTTTATAGTTTTGTAATAAATATCTGTAACAAATATTACATAGAACACCAAGAACCTGAACCAAAATCCTACACTGCATAATTGGAATTTTGTGCCAAATTAACCTCAGCCAAACAATACATTGCTTCAAACAAAGCAAACCCTTCGACTTTAAAATTAGCTACACTTTGCACAAGAGTGAATTTTTCTGTGAATTGCAATTTTTCCATATGTATACCAATGTTCAGAATTGTTGCTCAAACTGAAGAACCAACTATACAATATAGGAGCAGGCTTTATTTTAAAAAAAGCGAGTCAGACCATCTAACTCTAATGGTAAGATGAAGACAATGCTGCATTGAGGAGACATGTTATTTCAGAAACAGCGATGTCCCAGATTCAGCCCCTGGTTTTGACTGAATTAATCAATCTTATTTAGGCTGGTTGGACTAATAATTAATTGCAGTGTCTTGCATTAAGGAGGAAAGTAACTACATTTTTCTAAACATCAACCAAAGCACAATTTCTGTGTAAAAATAACCACTAATTCAGCAAACAACAAATGATTAAAAAGACAGATAAATTGTCCAGAGCAATTAATAAATGCACTCAAATTTTGAGCAAAATCATAAATGTATGTTCTGAAACATAACAGGTCGTGAAACAAGAAAAATAACTGCAGTCCATCTGGTTATTTCCAAAAACTGACAATTTCAAACATGTAATGGTTTGTGATTCAGTGCTTTGGTACACCATCAAACTCACAGCAAGTGGTTAGATAAAGCACTGATTCCCCAAATGATATGTTTCCAAGCTGAAGATAGTCAGTTAGGAAGGAGATTTTACCACTTGGGAGATGCTTGTCATGAAATAACATGTTGCACACACTCAACAGCAGCACAGATTGCTTTCCTACCTCTTGGATTAAAAGGGTGAAGATAAAATTAAAACTTTATGTTCTGTGAGTTATGGGCCAAAAACAATAAATATTCAGAAATATGAATGAGAATATGAACCAAGTCATAAATGAATATATTATCGCTCAAATTTAAGAGGTTACTCACCTATCCAACACTCTAAACGAGCACAGGGAGTAGTTTTCACCACATCTGGGGGGTCCACACCAACGTTTAGGCATAGAACTAAGGCAACACTGACAGTTTTCATCTAAAAAACAAAATATTCCAAATTATTCCATTAACAGGACTGATCAATGAGTGCAAACTAACAAAGTATAATTATCACACGCACTCATGAGCTTTTACTTTCAATGCGCTCTTTTAAATTATAATGAATTAGACTGCAAATATTATGCAAGTGGCTTTTATATGGGATATGCCTGAAATAAAACTGAAAACACAAACAGTATATTCACATCTGTGGGGCTCTGGCAGTGTGAGGTTACACCAGTGAGACACATAATGGAACAAATTTACAAATACACAATCCCAATCTATTCAATATCCCTTTTAAATAGATGCACAAAAAAAAAATAAGGGCTCTTGTGGCACAGTGATAAAAGTCCTTCCCTCTTGGCCAGAAGGTGCCCCATACGTCACAATATGTTCAAACAGGTTAATTAAAATAACTACAAGAGAGATGTGGCTTGAAATTATGCATGTACACACATATTTAACAAATGGACAGCTCAACAACAGTTGGCATTTGAAAGCTTTAACACAGTAATACATTCCAAGGTGCTTCGCAAGAGCATTATCAAACACAATCTGACATCAAGTCACAAAGGAGGATGTTAGGACAGCAGACCAATAGCTTGATCAAAGAGGTAAGCATAAAGGAGCATTTCAAAGGAGAGAGAATCAGAGAGGTTGCTAATGATAAAGCGAATAAGGAATTCTTAAAATAAGCATAGCTAATGTTGATTACCATTGCAGTTGCACTACTCAGTAAATAAAGCTGACAATGCTGATATTAATAATTATTTTAGCAAATGCCCATAGGTATATGGCCCATGCTGTCTCTTACTTTCAACTGGTTCAGGATGGTTATAATTATTTCTCCGAACCCACCCACTAGTTGATTTATCCCCACACCCTGCCTTTCAGTGAAACAGTACCTATCCAACGAGGAATTGTTATTTTGGGCTTTTATTTTCTCTTTTTTTTGCTCATAATCAACATATACCAAGACTATTAACAGCTGCAATGTGGTACAGTTATTCCTGCTATGGTGAGATTGGCCACATAGATTGCAAATGGTCATCAATTGCATCAGTACTTCTATTCAGAATACCTGCCACATTTTCCTGCATTCTTACTTGGAATCCATCACAGAAAACAGTTGTAGATTACAAACAGAACAACCAATGTTTACCTCAGCTTTTGCTATTTAAAAGTAATGATAAAATATTGGAACATAATCAGATTCCTGGCTGTGCATTTGGCATCAAGTGGTCATAATGGTAGAAGGCCTTCATTCAGGATTATGTCTGAAAGGAGGTGAAAACAATGACTGCAGATGCTGGAAACCAGATTCTGGGTTAGTTGTGCTGGAAGAGCTCAGCAGTTCAGGCAGCATCCAAGGAGCAGCGAAATCGACGTTTCGGGCAAAAGCCCTTCATCAGGAATAAAGGCTTTTGCCTGAAACGTCGATTTCGCTGCTCCTTGGATGCTGCCTGAACTGCTGTGCTCTTCCAGCACCACTAACCCAGAATTATGTCTGAAATGGTCATTTTCTTGCTCCTCAGATTCTGCCTGACCTGTTGTGATTTTTTCAGCATCACGCTTTTCGATTCTGACTCTGCAGCATCTGCAGTCCGCACTTTCTCCTAACTGTACTTGTGAACTTTGTCTCATCTACAAACTTTGGTTATTTTACATAGCTACAAATAAGCAGTAGTCCTAATTTAAGGGATAGCACTCTATGCCTTCCTCCTAATACCATCCTAATACTCACGGCCAACGGCAGTGTAATTTCTTCCAAGGGGCACAATTAGGAGAGGGAAGTGTGATGATGCAATGGTTTTAAGAGATTGGTGCCAAGTAGTCTCCACAGAACCACTAGTGTGAATAGTTTGAGGCACCTTGGGGGTTTGTTTTTAAGTTTGAACAATAGAAGAAGCCTAAATGGGTGTGATCAAGCGCTCACAGAACCAGGATTTTTAGTTTCTTTGGTTTTCACTAGTAACGGTTGTTGCTGAGTCTGCTGCTATAGTACAGTTCTCCCTGATACACTCGTTCAGAGTTCTCTTTACATTTTTCCTCCTGAGCTGAAGTTTCATGAGAGATAATCTGTTTCTGAATTTGCCTTTTGCCAAGGGTATGTTTTTGGAATGTTACTATATTGGAACTATTACTGCTTAGTAGCTAGCTAATCGATTATTCTGTTGAGTTTTGCAATAGTTACTGCTAAGCCAATTCTTTTCTTTATTCTTTTGTTGTATTTTAACTAGTGTGGATGAATAGAGTCTGTTTTGCTTCAAATCTGGTCATTTGACCAAACTAATTGTATCTCAAACACAGTACCTTACACTTACCTTTAAAATAAGAAAAAGTTAGGGCCTAGATTATCTTAATATATTTTGAGGGGGTTTGGTCTGGTACATAACAAAAGGATAGAGATTAAATTCTCTACATCACTATTCTCCAGAAGATGACAACTAACGCTGCACTATAATTTTAGAGATGTCTGGAGTTCACTGGTACCACTGTCACCAGTGGTCATTTTTCATGAAGCAGCCCTGATCACAGGTGTCAGCAGCTTTTGAATTTTCTTTTTGTGCAATGTTAGGAGGAATGATGAATAGCCTTACTCATTCCTGCATGCTTCAAATTGAGAAGTGGATGTCAGGCTATCAGGAACAGGACTGTTTTTTTTTAAAACTTCACACCAAAGGAAACTGAAAGCATATGCAGAGACTTTGCTGCTACTCTACCTGAAATTGCCCAACATTACTTAAAAGGATACACTGGGCCAGATGTTTAAGCATCACAAAAAGCAGAGGCAGAACCCCCTAAACAATAACAAATCCAACAACCAAATATGCTCCATAGTCAAGTTCCAAGCATGGCACTCAAATCAGTTTGTTCCAAAATCTCAAAAATTTTAAAATGTTTCAAATCTTAACCACAAAATGCTGGAAACACATACATCAGAATCTAGAGATGATAGTTATCAAAACCTTCTCACTTTCTGTTTTGCAGTTTTTAACAGAACTGCAGTCTCTCAGCCTGCCTGTAATCTACAAAGCCTTATGTATTGATCCAGACTTGCACCAAGAGAAGGAAGACCAAGGAGGTCAACACATTTGTTCTCAAATCCACACAGGAAGCCACAAGCCATGAAGAATTACAAACACACTTCAGAACAAAACATTGTTTTCTGTTTGTGCAAACATAAATCAACTGGAGTCATTAAGAAACCACTCATCCCAAAATGTGAACAGCATGTCTTTCTTTTTGCAGTATACTAAACTAAAAAAAACAGTTAATCTTACTTAAAACAATCCAATGGTTTCAACAGTGTTTCAAGCAATTTAACACACACTACTTAACCAAGCCTCCACCAAGACTTTGGCTCTTTCTTCCAGGTGCCACAGGGTTGCTACTAAGTAAATCCATTCACAGTGGAATATCAAATGATAGTAGTTCTCAAATAACACCATTACACATTTTAAATGTCACTTGTAATATAATATAAGTGGCAGAAATGTAGCCAATGTTATCAAGAAATGCATTGTAGCTGCAAAAGTATATGGAAGAACAAAGCACACGTCTGCCATGGTCTCTGAAGCAACTCAGAATTCAAATATATTAAAGAGGAAAAGATAAAAGTAATGCCATGTCTTCACAAATGCTGTATATTTAAAGCTGCAAATTAATACATTTCCATTGAGGAACTTCACTCTGCTTTAAATTCTTTAAGTGCAGCCTTTAAGTATTGACTGAGTGTTTCCTAATACCTAGCTTGGGAATTCCCGGTCTTGTTCATTCTCCACTCTTTACATCTTAACTCAGCCGAGCTAAACTTTATTTTAAAAAGGCACCATTCCTATGTTCTGGAAGGAAAGAATATGCAAGCCTATGCTTAAAGACAATCCAGCTGACAAACCAACAAAGTTTCACATCCTACCACTTAACAGGTCAGGTACTGAAAGCTTAACATTTGGAGATAGTAATAAAGCACCATGAGTGACTCCTCCACCACAGGACATCAGAAATACGCTTTTCCCATTCCAGTTTCCATTCTGAATACTGAATCTGTTTTTATTTTCACCGCCATTTTATGCTGCTTCAACTTAGTACTTTTGATATTTGTATCACTTAGAACATAGAACTGTAAAGCACAGCAACGGGCCTTGCAGCACACAATGTTGTGCCGCACGTGACACTAAAACTAACTAAAATAATCCCTTCTGCCTGCCCTTGGTCCATATCCCTCCAATTCTTGCTTATTCAGTGTTTATCTAAATGTCCCCTATCGTATCCACCTCCACCACCACCCCAGGCAATGCATTCCACATTCCTACCACTGTAAAAACCTTGCCTCTCATCTTTGAGCTTGCCCCCTCTCACCTTAAATGCATGCCTCCTAGTTTTAGACATTTTACCTCTGAGAAAAGGATTCTGACCATCTTCTGACTTCTATGCTAATGATATATCTATATTCACCTCGTGAACCAAAATGCCAAAACACCTATGAGGATTTTTATTCCATACCTTTTTTGAAAAGTGGTCCCATTAACATCTGAATTTAACATTTGGATTAACTTCTTAGTCAAGTTTATAATTTTAAGGATTCACTTTAATGATAGCTAAGCAGAAAATGAAAAACAAGAATAAAGAGCATTCAATGTTCTTTCAGGACCTCTGGAAGAATCAGTTTCATCTTCTACTAGATTTGGCATCGAGTCTATATTCCTTTACTCCCTGATGAATCAATGCCGTGGCATTTTTCACAAACACCAACAGACTCGGCACTCATTGTGCCACAGAGCGGTTTAATCATGTGAAGACTATTCTTTCACTGACATTTAGTTCAGCTGTTCGAAGTTTAGCTGTGCAAAGTCTCTCACACTGTTCCCTATGGATGTCACTATGGCATAAATACTTATTTTTACTGAGGGTTGGGCACTCTTCAATCCTTTTCCTTTGTGAAATTTTAATAATATTGTCCCATCTTCCCCTGCCACTTTCAGATGATCTTTGACTCTACCTGGCCTTGCTTGCCATGAATCTGAATGCAAGACGACCTTTCCCTCCACACTGATCATGCTATTCACTCTCTCATCTCAAGGCCTGCTATAGTTACTCGACTTCCTTTCCAGCTTGTGTCTATCCACCATTGATGCTTGGTACGGTCTCCTCTTTTTGCTCACTCAAGGGGGCTTCCAACTGTTACCATTTTCTCTTTTGCCTTCTTCTGTACCTCGCATTGGTTCTCATCCCTTGTTTTCTCCAGTCAGAAGCATCAACACTTAAAATGCGTCATGCCTACAAGTAAAGCCTTGGGTATTGGTCTACAAGTGAATAAGCCTATTTCATCTCCAATATCTTCCATGCTTAATGTTGTAACATGGAATTGAGGATTGAGCAAAACATGTCCAAATATTTCATAACACTATGGACTGAAATACGACTGCCAAAGTTTCATCTAAAAGGAGTTTATTGCAGTCAGAGTAGTTATAATAATTAAATGATTTAGAATGATTTCACAAATATTTGTCTGATACATATTACACTCGTTAATACCCCATATCAGCTGTACTTAGATAGAGGTTTAATGAAATACATCAATGCTTTCAAGATAAATTGATCCTTCAGCACCTTCTCCCCAATCAAATTTACTACCTCTCCATATAATTGAGTTGAATTTCTATATTTACTAAGCTCCAACAGCCTGTTAACTATCATTAGATTGTTCATGCTTTTTTATTTAAGGTTAACATCAAACCCATCAATACCATACATAAAATTAATGGACATTATAATGTTGCTGGTGATATTTCACCACACAAAGTAACGCCAGCTCTCAAAAAGCTAAACATTTTGGCCCATTGTCAGTTAAACTATTCACCTTTATCAACATCCTTCTCCATGTTCACTGACAACCCCCAACTCTAACGAACACCAACTATTACCTCTAAATTATCAGAGTGCTTGGCAACTATTCCATACTGAATGAGCAGAAATTTATTCCAACTAAATACTGGTCAAACCAAAGCTTGAGGTCTATCACAAACTTTAGGTCTATCTTCAGGTTCTATCACAAACTTTATTCTCCAGATACTGAAACCAAGCCTGTCCCTCACTACTGTTCAACACCAAACCAAACTGCAGGTAATTTTATATCTTCTTTGATCTCACATCGAGCATCTAATCACTTAACCATGCCACCACTAAGACAAACTAATTCAACATAGCTGCTCCTGAAACACTCATCTATGCCGTTTTTTAAACCCTAAACTGGAGGCCTAACTATTCCAAAAGATTCTTGGCTACCCTCCCTTATTCTATATAAATTTGAGGTCATTCAACTGGCTGCCACATCTCGACTCATACTGACACCAATTTATCCATCACTCCTGTGCTTGGTAACGTACACCAGTTCCAGGTTAAACAATTCTACAATTGGAAACTTTTCATCCTTCTTTCCAAATCACACCATAGCCTCACCTTCCCCATCTCGAATTTCCTCCAGCACAACATTTCTCCAATTCTGGTTTCTAGAGAACTCCAATGGACACCATGTTACTAGAAGACAACACATCAACACTCTAAGGACCAAACAAAAACTACCCTATGGATTCCGGTTGCAAAGTGGAGCTCCAAGAATCCTGGACAGGGCAGGAAGCTGAGATTTCCTGTTAAGTGCCACCTTGGGATAAGGTATAAGACATGGACTGGAAATCACACATCATGTTTCATTCTACATTTCTGGATGTTAGACCCAGAACTCGAAAAACAAAACCTTTCATTAGTATGTGGGTGGCACGGTGGCACAGTGGTTAGCACTGCTGCCTCACAGCACCAGAGACCAGGGTTCAATTCCTGCCTCAGGCAACTGACTGCGTGGAGTTTGCACATTCTCCCCATGTCTGCGTGGGTTTCCTCCGGGTGCTCCGGTTTCCACCCACAGTCTAAAAATGTGAAGGTTAGGTAAATTGGTCATGCTAAATTGCCCGTAGTGTTAGGTGAAGGGGTAAATGTAGGATAATGGGTCCGGGTGGGTTGCGCTTCGGCGGGTCGGTGTGGACTTGTTGGGCCGAAGGGCCTGTTTCCACTCTAAGTAATCTAATCTAAAAAGTCACTCTAGCATCTTTTAATGCAGCCCTTAAATCATTTGACAAGATGGCATACAATTATATTCTGCTGCTATATTCTGCCTCCTTAACTGGTCCAGCACTGTTTTTGATGATGCAGTATGCACTCCAGAATCCATCTGCAAAAAAAGTTTCTCCTAATCACTCTCATTCTTTTGCTGATTTTAAATGTACATCTTCCATCCACAAGAGATTGTTTCATTTCTCAATTTACCCCATCGAAATCTGCCATTCTGAATATCACCATCACATCTCCAGTGGCACCACTCTTCCAGGATAAAGTGCCTAAATTTCTCATCTCAAGTTAAAAGCAAAGGTGGCCATCCCAAACGTCACCTGATTTTTTTTATTACCCTCTCCTAACCTTGGCACCATTTTAAACAATGTCCTAAGCTACTCAACACTGCAGCCAATGATCTTGCTTCTGAAGTTTCTAATAATAAAACTTTTAAAGATTGGTGTATCTCAGATATAAAAATGTGGAGCCACAATTTAAAAACCTTCCATTTTTATGTATAGTTCTGTGATTCTAATAGTAATAGCAACAGTGGAAACCATACAAGAAAAGTCCACACAAAACATTATATGCCTTTTCATACAGTTCAGTTGATACAAGTCAGATTGGTGTAACATTCAGGAGGAAAAAGTAAATTGTATTGTCGACTTGGTATTCATTAAACAACGGCCTTGATAATTCGGAGTTGTTGTTCTGCTCAAAAATTCCAATTTCCCAAACATTCAAATTAAGTCATTGCATTAAGATGGCACAACAGCTCTTTAAACGCTGTGGATTTAAATTCAGTTAGTAAATTTGAACTAACAGCAGTTTGTCTTTTTAAAAAGACAATATAATTTTGTGAATTGATAGATTTCACTAAATATTCATTAGAATTCATTTTCATTGACACAAACAGCTGCTCCAGCAATAAAATTCTGCTAGATTAACTTGCTCAGAATTCAAAAGAAAACCAGTTTTCACATATGATTGAAGAATCTTGAAAATAATCTTGACCAAATAGCCAGAGAAATTGTTTTGTGCACTATATGTCAGGACCACCTTCTGTAAAATGAACTGGCTATTGAATAATGCACTACCTGTTGGAAAGCTTAGCTAATCAAGAAGGCAGCTTTTTGGGGTAGGGGAAAGTAAATCTTGCATCTTCTCAGAGTGCCATGTTCCTCTGCCAAGACTCCTTTGCCAAAGGGGGATCCCTGAGCGACACAATAGTTATTGAAGCTAGACCAAGACAGAGTTCCAGCACATAATTTCTTTAATTTGACATTGTATTCAAATTCATGAATACGCACTTGCCTGGACATTTAAAAAAGGGATTATGTTACACAAATGAGACCTAACGGGCAACTTTTTCATGCAGAGGGTGGTATGTGTGTATGGAATGAGCTGCCAGAGGAAGTGGTGGAGGCTGGTACAATTGCAACATTTAAGAGGCATTTGGATGGGTATATGAATAGGAAGGGTTTGGAGGGATATGGGCCGGGTGCTGGCAGGTGGGACTAGATTGGGTGGGGATATCTGGTCGGCATGGACAGGTTGGACCGAAGGGTCATTTTCCATGCTGTACATCTTTATGACTCTATGACAAATCAAGAATACCTATAAAAATGTAAGTTACAGACATTAACTTAAAGGAGTTACGAGCTACTCTTCAAACGAGTACACAGTTACATTAGCAAGAAAGAATCAGATTACATTTTGCTACTAGTTGCCAATGCCTGATGATGCAGGCTCCTGGCTTTCACCATTGCACCTTCTGGTGATTACTATCCCAAGTTTCTGGAGTCTCATACACATACATGTTGACATTAAATTTGTTGCCTTTTATTCCAAGACATTGCTTCCCCAACTGATGGTTGTCACATCCTGTATGGTCATCTGTATGGATTTAAATTTCTAAACAATTATCATGCTATTAACTTTTTGTATTTTCATTAACCTATTAGTATGCACCTAATACTAGATCACATTACCATCGTTAATTGAATTTAAGTGCCAGGCTCTTGCATTTCATATATAGAAGCAGAATGTAGGGTTGCATTGGAGGCAACATCTCTGTGAATTCACACTTGCAAACTTTTAATAGAAAGGTTCCCATTCTTGTTTTCATGGCCTGTCTAACTAAAAGTGGAAAGTGAGGACTGCAGATGCTGGAGATCAGAGCTGAAAATGTGTTGCTGGAAAAGCGCAGCAGGTCAGGCAGCATCCAAGGAGCAGGAGAATCGACGTTTTGAGCATGAGCTCTTCTTCAGGATTCCTGAAGAAGGGCTCATGCCCGAAACGTCGATTCTCCTGCTCCTTGGATGCTGCCTGACCTGCTGCGCTTTTCCAGCAACACATTTTCAGCTCTAACTAAAATGCAACAACACATCAAAAAGACACTAGGAACCATTATATCTTGAAATGTTGAGAAATTCTGTAACCTTTTGCATATGATCAGAGCACCTAAAAATTCTGCCAAATTTATTACGAAAACAAAAACCATATATAGCAAAAGAACCAAAAGCACGAAGTATCCACTTCCCTATTTTCCCTCAAGACAATCCTCAAAACTTCAGCCAAGTATTTGATCACGCTTTTCAATCTTTGACTCATCCACCATTTTTCTTTCAGCATCTGAAGTATCCTGATTTTTTTTTCTACTTCAAATGGATGTTTTATCCACTTAAATTACACATAGCTCAAGCAGGCAACTTGTCAAAAAATAATTCTACACCATTTCTTCAGAAGGTCCTTGCAATGGTTAAGCAAAAGAAGCAACGCATCATCCAAATTCTCTTCCAACTCTCTCAAAGTAAATAGTGACCAGCACATTAACAACCTTTCACTTTACCCTCTCGCACTAACAAGTTTCTATTTTGCAATAGTAGTCCTCAACATTACTGAGTTCTACAACTACCACTAAACACCTGTCCATCAGCTCTGCAGTAACGATACATGTCCATGGCTATTGGTAAGCAGCGCCAGAAAGTTATGTTGGCTATTTCCATTCTTACAACAGTAAAAACAGTATCATCTTTTATGGATCATCCATGTAATGTTTTTTCTTATCCAAGCTGTCGAAAGACACCATGCTTGATATTTAATGTTCAAGAAAACAGATTCACATAATACTACTTATAGCAATACAGTGAGATAGCTATTGATACTTAAACAATAACTTCAGTTCAAATTAAAATTATTTAGTCTTCTATTTCAAATGGACTTATGATCGTAGAGTACAGCTCATTCAGCTCAACTGGTTTGTACCAGGGTTTGCACTCCACAGGGCTCTCCTTCCATGTTTTTCTCAAATACTTATCCAGCTTTTCTTTAAACACATCAACGTGCTTTACCACAGCACTCCATAAGGCAGTGAATTTCACATTGTCTACTTCAAGCCCATAGGTTTCTCCTCAGTGGCTCAGTTAATTTATCACTAAACATTTCCCAAAACTCAAAACATTTCATCTGCGACTACTGTATTGAACCCTTTTATAATAGAGAAATCTCTAAAAGGTTTGGTCTGCACTTTTCTCGACAAGAGTCCCAGCCTGATAAATCTCCAGCAGACAAAGCCTGTCCATTGTATTAACATTCTTGTTAAAACCTGTCTGCATCTTCTCCAGTGCTTTCATATCATTTCTGCATCCATCGAATTTCTCTCAAATAGTGTCTGGGGAATGAGAATCTTAGGTGTCCACAAGAATTCTTTCAGGAATTCTCCTGATAAAACACTGTGACCCACTGCTCTGACCTGTTCCCAGAGAGAGGTGTCCCTCAGTTCCCCCCCTTGCTGTGAAGTGGATTCAACCTCACTTCATAGAAGGAAGGTGGTCAGGGTCAGCCTAATCCAGTCCCCCAAGACAGAAAGCAGCCCTTCAACATTATCAATCTTACAAAAACAAGTCTAATTCCACTTGTGATATGTTTCTTCACAACTCATATCCTTCAACACTAACCCACTCACGTACACAAATCTTTTCCAAAAAGAGAAATTGCTGGAAAAGCTCAGGTCTGGCCAAGTTCTGAGGAAGGGTCACTGGATCTGAAATGTCAACTGATTTCTCTCCACCTATGCTGACAGATCTGCTGAGCTTTTTCAGCAATTTCTCTTTTCCAGCAGTTATTGCAGTTTTCATTAGTATTTAACTCACTGCCACATCTCTTCCAAAGATGCCCACATTGAAGTAGTTCTGCTCCTCCCTCCAACTGGATTTCCATTCCAATCTATTTTCTTGTCCACTGTCATTAGTTTCACTGTTCCTCATGGTGCTTGACAAGATATTTGCTAAAATCCGTTCTCACAGCCACATCACATTCCTCAGTGACTGCTTCTGGCTTAGACTCACCCCACGTGGATTCCAACTCAAGGTTCATCCTTTGTGATTTGAATCCACCCAGGATCACAGGTGTCTCCATGATGTTCAAAGTTCCACAGACAGCTGCTCTCACTGCATCCAGAGATCCCCACACAGTGCTTAGCGTTGTCATAAGCACTCAACATCTCTCTCCAACAGCACCACCTCACACTGGCTCAGAGCTGCACTGCTCCCCAGTTCCACTTCAGCCACCAGCTCATTCACCGTGCTAACAAGAAACTTTTTCTTTTCCTTTCAGGCAACAAGGCATATAAGATGCAACAATCAGATAGCCACGGTCCTCTGGAACCTCCCTCCCCTTCCCTCCGACTCCACCTCTCTCCCAACTCCACCACCTCCATATATTCACTTTCCCTCCTGATCTTCTGCTCTCCAATGCTGAATGTCCTGTACTCAGCAAAGGTCTCAGTTTTTATTCCTCTGCATCCCCACCTTACTGAATTTAGGGCACAACAGGACAGTGAATTCTTCTTCTGTCACCTTTGCATCCATGCGCATTTCCTTGGACAAGAGTCCTCTCCCTATTTCACATATCCCTTCACCTGCCTCCAACACTCTCTCTCCTTCCATCCTTGTACCTGCACTTGACCTATTCATTAAGAACTGTCAACATGACATTGGTTGCCTCAATTTCACTGACCCCCCTCCCCCCCCTTACCCATTCCAACCCAACCTTCTGTGGACTGACTGCACTCCGCGCTCTCAGATCCAATTCTGACTTTGTAATTGGTGGACTTTGTCTGGTGGACTGAACTCTACTCTGAAGAGGCTGAACGCCAGCACTCAGTTACCTCCTCCTATCTCCCCCTGGATAATGACCCCAACATCGAACATCAGGCCACACGTCATTTCATCTGGTGATCACCCCTATTCACTACTCCAAGCTGATCGCCTCCCAACTCCACAGAGCTTGCTTCTACCTAGTTCTCAAAATCTACAAATAAGACTGCCCAGACAGACCCATTGTTGCTGCCTTTTCCTGTCCCACAGAACTCACCACATCCTACCTTGACTTGGGTTTTTCTCCCCTTGTCCAGTCCCTGCAAACTTACTTCTGCGATTCCTGATGCTTTACACTAGTTCTGAGGAAGGGTCACTGGACCTGAACCGTCAACAACAGATGCTGCCAGACCTGCTGAGCTTCTCCAGTAATTTGTTTTTGTTTCTGATTTCCAGGATCCGCAATTATTTCAGTTTTCACACAAATCATTTCTCCTGTTCAACTGCATAATCTCAATTATCAACATTCTCCTGAGAAAGTCAAATTGTACTTCAACTAGTCTCTATTGTTCAGTAAAGGCACGTAGGGAAAGCAGGGATTTTTCAGCTTCAAGGCCACTTCGCCGATCGGCCCATTAAAAATACTGCATGATCATCGTTCAACTTTGAAAATTGCTCAAGAAATGTTTGATCATCTCTAGTTATTGAAAGATGAATGGGCTTTAGCCAAGCTAACAAATAAAGCTGTGTTTTTTTATGGCCCATAAATTGAGATATCATATTCAGACTACAACACAACATTCATTTCCCTAAAGTTGGAGCTGTATTGGAGTGCTGGCTGTTGACAGACATGCACTATTTCTACATCTGGTTGCTGGACAGAAGCCAGTCATGAAGTAAATCTGGAATGCTATACTGATGAAATATGGATAACTTAAATTTCCAACACTACTTTCGTGGCCTTTTGAAACTGTTCCATTTCAACCCCTTACAAAACACAAATCATGCTATACTGCAGAACACTGATAAATACCACTTAAAGTATGCATGCATCAGTTGTGTATCTAAAACAGTAATATCTTTCATTAAAATGTAAAATACTTGCACTAATGCCAAGGAAGTTGCAAAAATACTTATGGAAAGGGAGGAGGGATATAGAAGAAAGAAAATACACCAAGCACAGACAGGAAAGATTTCTGTGCAGACCAAAAGAACTTGATTGTCTTTTCACGTCTTAAGAGGTTTTGAGAGAAAGGGTCAAAGTATCAAGACAATACGGTTTTAGGAGAGTTTTGAAAAAGTAAAAACAAAACGTCTGAATTACTGTCTCCAAAGATGGAACTAAATATTGAAAAATTGAGAGTTCGCTTCCTTCAACCCAGCTTTCATATCTCTGCTGCCACTGTCACTATCTTACTCTAAGTACTCCAAGGCATCCTGAGGGACAAGTAATCAAATGTTTGATGTGATAATAAGTCCAAAACGCTAAGATTTATGACAGACAAACCTATGGAAGATGGCAATGTGGACAAGAATCTTGTTACATGAAGATACAGAACCAGTTGAGTTTGAAAATGGCAGCAATAATGGATGTGTGCTGGCTGTATATGTGAAGTTACTCCATCCTTAGATTAAAAGCTTTACTCAATCCACATAGCAAGAAGTCATTTGCAACAGTTAAGCACAAAAAGAAAAACTATAAAAACTCTTATGCTATATCACAACATTCACCATTGTCAACTTTTCCTAACTTATTTCAAGAGATTCTTCCCTCGTAGTTTAAGCAAAATTCTAAATTCCTATTAACTTTAAGTTTCATGTCATTGACTGGTTGTTTTTCCTGGCATGGTACACATATGAGCATCCAGGAAGTTTATCTCTATTAACCCTCTTCAGTCAAATTCTTGTTCTCCAATAATCAACAACGCATAATGTTCAAGTGAATATTGATTGAAGCACATGTTGGTGTAAATAAATGACCTTTTCATCTCATTATACTTATGACTATAGTACTTTCTATATACACATATTTGATCACAGGCAGGTAATTCCACATAAATGGGCAAATTGCAGTTATTTAGCACAAAAGATCTTATCTAAATTAATCTTAAGGTCATGGTTGCCATTAGCAAGTGAAAAATTAGATCCCAAGGAAAGGCTGAAAACAACATGTAATATCACAAAGTCTTTTTAACTGGCAAGTCCAACTCGTTCTCTCCCTGTGGCAGAGCACTTCGCAAGAGATCTAATTAGGAAATTCACACATCTGCAATGCAGCCCAGTACTGAATAATTCTGTGCACGTTTTCACGCATATACAATATCCATAGCCACTGTACCTAACAGCTTGGTACGGAATAGAAACTGAACTTTGCATGTTGCTGCCTCACATTAAACTTACAGTATAAAAAGCAGGTGACTAAAACAAAATGGCTTTTAAAAACTAAAGATGTTTACGCAACAGTACCAAGGCACAAACTAAAAAATATGAGCTTTTATTTCCAAGAGAGAGAAATAATTTAATGCCAGCCATGCAGCAAAGTTACTGCAGTTGGTCTCTGCATTCAAAACTTAGGCCAGTCATGGCACACAATGAGTTGCTGTTTCATCTCCTGGTGAAAAGGTTGCAGATTTAACCACACCAAAATCTTGGGCACCAAAATCCAGCAGATGCCAGTTAAGAAAATGCACAGTCAGAGGCATCATGTTTCAAACGAAACATCAAACCAAGGCCCCATCTCTCCTTCCAGATTGAGATTAGATTAGATTAGATTAGACTAGACATGTACTATTTGAAAGAACAGGCAAGTTCTCTCTGGTATCTTGGCTGCTATTATCCCTCAAACAACATCAAATAAAACATTGTGTAGTCACTGTCACACTTGTGCTTGCGGACCTGAGTGCAAACTGGCTGTTGCAATTCCCACATTGTGACAAATTTAAAATCTCACAGCACCAGGTTATAGTCCAACAGGTTTAATTGGAAGCACCAGCTTTCAGAGCGCTGCTCCTTCATCAGGTGGTTGTGATGAAGGACCACCTGATGAAGGAGCAGCGCTCCAAAAGCTAGTGCTTCCAATTAAACCTGTTGGACTATAACCTGGTGATGTGTGATTTTTAACTTTGTACACCCCAGTCCAACACCGGCATCTCCAAATCATCACATTGTGCCAATCACACACTTCAAAAGCACTTTGGGACGGCCTGAAATTGTGAAAGATGCTATATTAATACAAGTCTTTCTATCTATCTTAGATAGAAGGGGAATCAATCACGCTTTCTACATTTGACTACTATACAAAATACTCCCTGTTTAAAGAGTAGAGCATCAAAAATCATAAAAACAGACTCTTTGGTTGAACCAGCCCATACCGACCATAATTCCAAACAAAAATAGTCCCTCCTGCCTGCACTTGGCCCATATCCCTCCAAACATTTATTATTCATGTACTTATCCAAAAGTCTTTTAAACATCCACCACTTCCTCTAGAACCACTAAAAAAAATTGTCCCTCATGTCTTTTTTGAAATCTCTCTCCTCTCACCTTAAGTATATGTCCCCTAGTCTTGAAATCCCCACGCTAGGGAAAAGACACCTGCCATTCAACTTATCTGTACGCCTCATGGTTTTATTAACCTCTATAAGGTCACTTCTCAACCCACTACGCTCCAGTGAAGAAAGTCCCAGCCTATCCAGCCTCTTGTTACAATTCAAATCCTCCATTCCCAACAGCATCCTAGTATATCTTTTCTGAATTCCCTTCAGCCTTAATAATATTCTTCCTTTAGCAGGGCGCACAGTACTCCAGGAGAGGCCTCCCCAATGCCCTGAACAATCTCAACACGATGTCCCAACTCCTATATTCAAAGGTCCAAGCAATGAAGGCAAGAATGCTAAATGCGTTCTTAACCACCCTGTCTACATGTGACTAGGAGAAAATGAGGACTGCGCATGCTGGAGAGTCAGAGTTGAGAAGTGTTGCACTGGAAAAACACAGGTCAGCAATCTGAGGTGGGCGAGGTGCATTCCTGATGAAGGGCTTATGCTTGAAATGTCAACTCTCCTACTCCTCTGATGCTGCCTGACCTGCTGTGCTTTTCCAGTGCCACACTTCTCGACTCTATCTACATGTGACGCAAACTTCAAAAAATTGTGTACTTGAACCCCTAGATGTCTCTGTTCAACAACACTACCCAAGACCCTACCAGTAACTGGATAAATCCTACCATTGTTTGTTTTACCAAAATGCAATGCCTCGCATTTATCCAAATTAAAATCCATCTGCCACTCAACTCATTGACCCAATTGACCAAGATCTCTCTGCAATCTTAGATAATTTTCTTCACTGTCCACTACACTACCAATTTTGGTGGCATCTGCAAACTTACAAACTATGCCTTCTCTTCGTATTTAGCCATTTATATAAATGAGAAAAAATTGACCCATCAAGGATCCCTGTGGAAAACAGTTTGTCACAAGCTTACAGTCTGAAAAGGAACCCTCCTCCACCACTCTGTCTCCTGCCATTAAGTCAATTTTGTAATCAATTGGCAAGCTCTCCCAGAATCCAATGTGATCTAGTAACTTTACTAATCAGTCTAACATACAGAACATTGTCAAAGGGCTTTACTAAATTCCACGTAAACGTCTACCACTCTGCCCTCATCAGTTTTCTTAGCTACTTCCTCACAACACTCAATCAAGTTTGTGAAATATGAGCAACAGGCAGTGGCTATAGTGTTGCAAGGCTTGTAGTGCCCAACTACAGTGACCACCTTCAATAAAATGAAACAAGGGGATTGCCAGATGAAGAAAATCACAATTTCTTATAGAAATTTAGAATTCTGAAAGCATCCAAACAAATAACTGTGCAATCATTCATCGGCAGACTGAAACTGTTCTAATCAACTTAGAGGCCTCTATATCAATTTACCTCAAATTTAAGTTATACTGATATATGAGAAATACTTTTCTTCAGAAAATAAACTCTTTACACAGTACCTTCAAAACTGAATTGCTTCAAAATACATTTTTTTTTTAAGTGATATCCAGATGTAGTATGCATGAACATCTAACAATATCAATTGGCTCATCCTACAAAGTTTTATGCCAGAAGTTTTTATTTATCTAGAGAAAAGGATACACAACTTCAGTCGATTTAAGGTACTGCACTAAATTCTGTGAACTGTTCCCTGTTTACTTGATATAGTTTAACCTAAAGAACCTTGCCTCCATGTCTCAGATCATTCCCAATCCCAATAAAGTTCCAAATACAACAAGGTGCATGTCAGTTGTAAAACACCATCATTCGCTCAACCATGCGCACTGCAAACATTGTGAAGAACTTTTCCCTGCTATCTCATTATTCTCAAGTTGATCAACCTTTGGGAGCTTAATGTTTGTTGGCATTCAAATAGGAGACTAGACCTCAAGCTCAGTCTCAACAAGCAATTATTGTATTATAGCTTCTTGAAGGCATTGTGGAGCCTTATAGAAGCATCATTGAAACAAAGCTCCGCTGAAATGCACCCCCTGGTGACCCAACAATGAAATAACAATCATAGCACAAAAATGGCACTTGATCATTTTACATTACTAACAAGAGAAGTCTGCCTGAATATCACAAGAAAATGTATTACTTCGATTATTCTGAACTTACGAGAGTTTTTTGCTGAAAACAAGTTCAACCTGGTGAGACTTCAACTTAGGGAGATATAAAAGCATTATGAAATCTAATAAAGTTGAGTACAGAACACAATAACTTAATCCATTCAATTCTACTTTAAAGTTACACATTATGTAGCAATTTTAACATAGTTTTAACATTAGATTCTGCACAGAAGGACAATATGATGAAATAGAGACAGAAACAAAGGAGGAAATATTAAGGTGACGACCAGAAGTGGGTATTAAGGAGGGCTGTTAAGAATGAGAGACTGCTGAGATGGTTTAGGCAAGGAATTCTAAAATATGGTGATGCCTATACCACTGAAGGCACAGCTTTCAAATGGCAGAGTGATGGGACAGCATGCAAGTAATGCAACAATCAGATCAGAGTTCAGACAGAGTTATCATTGGTGAAAGTTACAGAGATAAATGAGGACGCAGTCACAAAGGGATTTAAACCTGAGGGTGAGAATTTTAAATTTGAATTTTAACTTTGAAAGTGCTGTGAATTTAGGAGCTGTCAGAAAGCAAAGGTCTGACTTTTGACCAATCTGGGATAGGGATACAAGCAGAGTTTTGGATTAGCTAACCTCTTACAGAGGGTGGAAGAAAGGCCAGCAAGCTGAGTAATCTCGTCTGAAAATGGCAAAAAACGTGGGTAAGGATTTCAGCAGCAGATTGAAGGGGTGGGGGTAGTTACAGAGGGCAAGCCTGAAGGTCTGCTCCAGCCCGAACAGGGCATCCAGTCACAAAATTGGTGGCCCACCTTAAGACAGTGACCAGAAAGTACAATGGAATCACATTCAAACATACGAATTAGGAGAAGTGGGGCACTTGGCTCCTCTACCCTCCTCCACCATTCAATAATATCACAGCTAATCAAAGTGTGGCCTCAATTCCATATTCCTGCCTATCCTACCTTTCTTACTTAAGAAATTACCAACCTATCTCCACACTAAAAGTATTCAACAACCCCTCCTCTGCTCTTTGGAGGAGATTGCAAAGACTCACCAACATGGAGAAAAACACTTATCTCGATCTCAAATAAAAAAGACACCCCTTATTATTAAACTGTTCCCCATTGTGCTGCTTTTTTCTATTCTTTTTCAGCATTCACTGCGATTTGTGTTTGCAAGTTCTACAGCTTACAGTTGGGGAAACAGCCAATGAACACCTACCCTGTCAAGCCTTAAGAATATTCTATTTTTCAATGAGATCACTTTTCTTTCTTCTCAACTCCAAAAGAAAAGGCCATTCTTTCAATCTCTCCTCAGATTTCTGGGACGGAAGAGATGTTCTATCTAATGATTCTTTGTTGCACATGTTGAAAGGCGAGTACATCTTTAACAGTAGATATTATAAAACAACCTGATCAGAGATCATGGGATCACAGAATCCCTACACCGTGGAAGCAGGCCATTCAGCTTATCAAGTCGTCACATCTAAACAGCATCCCACCCTAACTCAACAACCTTCCCACCCTATCCCTGTAACCCTGCATTTCCCATGGTTAATCCACCTAACCCAACAGTCCTGGACATCATGGACAATTTAGCACAGTCAATCCATCTGACCTGCACACCTTTGGATTGTGGGTGGAAACTGGAGCACCAGGGGAAACCCATGCAGACACAGGGAGAAAATGCAAACTCCACACAAGTCACCGGAGGCTGGAATCAAACTCGGGTCCCTGGCGCTGTGAGGCAGCAGTGCTAATCACCGAGCAGATGTTATTACACACTTCTAGAACAGGCGGGACTCAAACCTCAGCCTTTTGACTCAGAGGTAGAGACATTACCACTGCATAAGAACCCTTATCCCTCCTGATCTGCAGAGGCCAGTTGCTCAATAACCTCTGCTCCCAATCTCAATCTATAGAATGCCTCAGTTCTGAATACCTGCACACAACTATCAGATTTGGATTTGAACTGAAGCAAACAAAAGCTTATGTCGAACCTAATTTTAATTCTGTTGATACAACTTGTCAAGATACCTGTTCCTTTTTTTTAAACCTGTTCAATTACTAAGATCCTTTCTGTTTCATTCCTCATACTTCAGTGCCCCCTCACCCTCTGCACAAGAGTACCAATATACAATAAAATCGAGATCTATTGTGTTTTAAAATTTCACTTAATGCAGTAATATGCTGTGCCTCAGCATGGTATATTTTCTTGCCAAAATACAAAGGCAAAACGCTTTCCCATGAGAACATTTATTTTCTTTTTAAAAAGGTATATCTGCAGATGACCCCTTTACGCATCTTTGAGTAGCTTATTTGAGGTTAAAGGCAGAGAAATAAGTCATTAACTTAAACTCAAAGGACAAAAATAACAGACAATTGCTGGGAAATTGAAATATAAATAGCAAATGTCAGAAATATGCAGGTTATGCAGCATTTACAGATACTGAAATGATGTTTAATGTTTCAGGTCAATGGTCTTTCATCAAAAGCCAGTAAAATTCAGCAAGGCAGCAGATTTAGATTGAATGCAGAGACAAGGAAAGAGAGTGAACAGAAAGCATCAAAAGGGAGGCAGTGAATGTTTGGGGAACATCACCCCATCTCTCAGTTCGGCACTTTACAACCTTCTGGATTGGATACAGAATTCGTCAATTTCAGATCATTGTTACTCATTCTGCACTCCACTTTTAACAGGTACCAGCCAGTGTATGATTCTTCTATTGACATTTACACTTCCTCTAGATCCATTGCTTGTTGCCTATCCCATTACCAATGTCTTTGGACCTGCACCATCATCTTTTGTCATTAAACCTTCCCTGCCATCCATCCCCATCGCAATTTTTTTCTTTTGGTTCCTTCCTCCTCTCTTCTGTCTCTATACTTGCTTATAACTATGAGCTTGAGTGGGCAGCATGGTAGCTCAGTGGTTAGCACTGCTGCCTCACAACGCTAGGGACCCAGGTTCGATTCCCACCTCAGTATCTGTGTGGGTTTCCTCCAAAAATCCAAAGATGAGCAGGTCAGGCGAATTTGCCATGCTAAATTGCCCATAGTGTTAGGAACATTAGTCAGGGATAAATGTAGGGTAGGGGAATGGATCTGGGTGGGTTACTCTTCGGAGGGTCAGTGTGGTAGGGAATTTAATCATATCTTTTAATGTTTTCCAGTCTTTGTGATGTGTCACTGAACCTGGTTAATTCATTAACTTGGTTACTCCTGCTGAGTATTTCCAAAATTTTCTACTTTAACTTAACCTACTGGGCCAGATACCCAATGAACAGTTCCAAACATATGAACGTCATTGCAAAATTAGAAGGTTTGCAATACAAGGAATTAGCTCTGACAGCTAATTGGAATGTATAACCAGACTTATAAGCAATAACTACTACAACAGCTTTCATTGTGCTATATTACAAAATACCTAATATTTTACACTCCCTGATTAAAATCAAAATCTAAATAAATGTACACAATAACAATCTAAATGTCTCCACGAAGTTTGAAGTTTTCTATTCTAGCTATTTATCAGTCCAATTGCTCCCCACAGATTCATGTTTGTGCAAAATAAAGTAATGATAATTTTATTAACAGATATAACTGCATGGATTACAGATTTTGCAACTCAATGTAAAATAGTAAATTTTTTTAAAAAACTAACACTGCAATTCACAAATTCCAGATACATAGGAAATTACTTCTAAGAAATAATGATCTTGGTGCAAAAACAGCTTGGTTAAGCACTTTTCAACACAGCAACCTACTGCAGACTATTTACAATCTCATCATTAAGTGCAGGACAAATTGATCGTTATGCACTGAAAATATAACTTGCTGGGACTATCAGCTCCTTACCAAAGCAATGCTGCATTGAGGAAATAAGCCTCATTATTTTTCAATTGTTGGTCTGTTTAGTTATGACGACAAGATCCTGGATACCAAAGTAAAACATAACTTAAATATAACTGTTTACATTGTAAGAAATCCTGATCAATAAAAATGCCTTTGCATTGTCCATTTCACTGTCATGTTATTAACCATACATTCAAGCAGCTTTAGAAAATGAAAAAGTGACCAAATGTCCACAGCTTCTAACAGCATTTAATATTTTAAATATAGATAGAACAGTTTACAATGCCAGCAAAAGTAACCTGATTTTAAATTCAAGCAATTAGACAGCAAGCGAAACATGCTATGGAGTGCCACAGACAAGTTTGTGTCAAAGATACATGCTGAATAATAAGTCCTCATGTCACCAGAGTTAGTACAGATCAGGGAGATAAGGGCAAGTAAGAAACAGAGGGAAGGGTTAGGATCATTCAACTTAATTGCAAAGCTGAGGGGATCCTAAAAAAAAAACTGACAAGACAGACATCATGCATGGAGCAAATTCCCTGTATTTTGCAAAACAGATGTAATACATAGACAAAGGAGAGTAGCCCAGATGCTGGCGATTAGAGTCAAGAGTGTGGTGCTGGAAAAGCACAGCCGGTCAGGCAGTATCCGAGCAGCAGGAAAGTCGTTGTTTTGGGCAAAAGCCAGTCATCCAGAAAGTGTAATACATATTCAAACTAATAGAGTCATCGAGATGTACAGCACGGAAACAGTCCAACACTTCCATGCCAACCAGATATTCCAACCTAATCTAGTCCCACCTGCCAGCATCTGGCCCATATCCTTCCAAACCCTTCCTATTCAAACAGCCCTAGCCTAATCAACCTCTCCCTATAGCTCGAATCCTCCAACCCTGGCAACATCCTTGTAAGTCTTTTCTGAACCCTTTCAAGCTTCACAGAATCTTTCCGATGGGATGGAGACCAGAATTGGACACAACATTCCAACAGTGGCCTAACCAATGTCCTGTACAGCCGCAACATGACCTCCCAACTCCTGCACTCAATGCTCTAATCAATAAAGGAAAGCATATGCTTTAAATAAAAATATAAAATACTCTTTTCTAGCTTTTACTACAAGCTTATTAAGCAAAAATCACACTGTGAAGATTCAAGTTAAAACAATTGTTCCTCATTTTAAACAACCAGAAACCTAACTAATATTAAAATTTAAACATGGTTCTTCCAGATCACATCAAAAGCTTCTATTCATTAATTTGCATTCTGGTTAGCAAAGGTATCTCCCTCTAAATGGAACTACTGTGTTCTAAGTTCCAGTCTAAAATAGTGAACTGAAAAAGCATTATCATACAGAAAACTGAAGCAGAGAAGGAAGAGCAAAGTTACAGCTAACACAAGTTTACTCGATTCTGTCTTGGGCAAATATAACCTACACCTCCAATTAAGCCAGGGATAGCCAAACATTCCAGAGCTGAAAAACAAAGAACTAAAAGGCTTCCAGCAGAAAGTGACAAGGCTCAGGATTTCTTACATTGCAGCTTAGCTTACAAACATGAAAACTAGTGGAAAACATAAGAAATAGGAAGAGTAGGCCATTTGGCCCATTGGCTCTACTATTCAATAGAATCACTGCTGATCCAGTATTCCTCATGTCCACTTTCCTGCCCTTTCCCCTTCCCTGTGATTTTTCTACTGATAAAGAATCTCAGTCCTAAATATATACAAGGACTCCGGCCCTACAGCTCTCTGTGGCAAGGAGCTCCAAAGACACAACACAAAAGAAATCCTCTCAGTCCGAAATTGGCTCCCCTTTATTCTAAGGCTATGCTCTCTGGTCCTAGACTTTTAATGAGAGGGGACATCCTTTCATCATTCACCCTGTCAAGCCTCTGAAGAATCCTTATGTTTCAATGAGATCACCTCTCATTCTTCTCAACTCCAGTCCCAGCCTCATATGCAAACCCTCCATACTAGGGATCATCCAAGTGAACTTTCTCTTAACGGCCTCCAATGAAATAATATCTTTAAATAAGGGGATGAAAACTGCACACATTACTGCAGATGTGGTCACATCAGAACCGTGTACGGCTGCAGTAAGATTTTCCTACACATATCCCGAATCGCCCTGACATAAGAATCAACATTCTATTAACATGGTTGCAACCATGTGCTGGTTTTGTGTTTCGTGCACAAATATCCCCAAGTCCCTTCATGATGCAGCTTTTCCAAGTTCCTCTCTTTTCATTACCTCTGCATTTCCTGATATTAAAGGGATGATACTTGTGTCCTCCATCATGAAGGCTGAGGGAAAGTACTGATTTAGTGTCTCTGCCATTTGTGCTGCTGTCCACTATTAATTCCCAGTCTCATGTTTCAAGGGACCAACATGCACTTTAGCTACTCTCTTCCCTTTTATATACTTATAAAAGCTTCAGCTATCAATATTTTCTGATAGTTTTCTTTCATAATTTACCTTTGCTCTTTTATTACTTCCATTAATCTTTAAAAGTTTCCCAATCTTCCAGCCTGCCATTTCTTTTTGCAATATAGTATGTGTTAGCTCTTTTCCTCATTACCAAAAAATAACCCTCGCCCTGGTTGACTCTCCATCATGTTGTTCCAAGAAACATTCTCTAATACAGTCAATGAATTCTCCCTCAAGGCTACCCTTTACAATGTGATTAATCTACTCTACATGCATGTCAAAATCATCCATGATAGATTATTGCCATCTCTTTCTTACATGACAGCAGTATCTCTTGGTTTATACTGTGCCTCACTGAGGAGCTGATGGGGAACCTGTATTTCAGTATCACCACCAAATCTCACCCATTCATCTCTACTGGTGCTGTTAAATAATTAATTTTGTTCTAAATACTTTGTATATCCAGACAAAGTCTTCAATTTGTTCTATTATCAATTTTCCCTAGACTTGTACGATTCCTTGATGCAATATGATGTTCACACATTCTGCTCCTTCCTTTTATTTTCTGGACAAAATTAAAATCGCAAATCAGGTCATAGTCCAACAGGTTTATTTGGAAGTACAAGTTTTTGGAGCGCTGCTCCTTCGTCAGGTAGCTGACTGAAGCTGAGCTATCGGACAAAGGAGCAGCGCTCTGAAAGCTTGTACTTCCAAATAAATCCGTTGCGACTATAGCCTGGTGTTGCGTGACTTTTAACTTTATCCACCCCAGTCCAACACCGGCACCTCCACATTTTATTTTCTAATCATTATTAGCCTCATCACTAACTTGCACTCTTAACTTCTCCTTTAACTTTGATTTTCCATGCAAGTGAATACCACCTCCCTACCCCGCCCCCCACCACTCAAACGGTACTAACTGCAGTTCCTGACTCAAGTGCTTTTGAAGAGCTATATACAGAAAAACCTCGATTATCGGAACGAGACGAGTGGGGAGTATTGTTTTTGGATAACTGATCTGATCGTAAACAAAGAAAGCATTTACAGGACCTTTAAGATCTTGTTCGGATAACCAAGGTTGTTCAATAATACTAATGAAAACACTTTTTAAAAACTGAAGGATACTCCATACTGAATGAGTTTCTAAAATAGGAAAAATGTATCCTGTAACTTTTAACTAGTGTTGTTGCAAAATTTCTCAAATTTTCAGAATCAATCACTGGAATTGTTGTTTTAAAATGAGATTTGGACACTTAAGTCTCAAAAGACTTTGTCTTCTATTTTTTTAAAAATTCATCACAAATGATGCATTAACTTCATAATCTAATAAAATGAAAAGCAAAGATGATGATCATAAGGAAAACTTTTCCAATATACTCTAATTCACTAAAAAGAATGTACCACAGTGCAACTCCAGCACTATCGTTACAGTTTGGAATTAAAAGTTTACTCTTGGTTGGTCTGTTCGGGGAATTATAGTAGTCTTTTTCTTACTTCCAAACCTCATTACTTCAAGGGCTTCAGCTCCCCAAGCTCTGAAATTTCCTCCTTAAATCTCTATGCTCCTCACTCACCCCCAAGACACTTCTTAAAACATCAAAAGTCCATAGCAGACGACCTTTCCAGCCCTGTGTTCATCCCTGGAAGACATCTGGACAACAAGGGCATCTACACCCGACTCCTGCTCATCGACTACAGATCTGCCTTCAACACTATTATCCCCTCCAGACTAATCTCAAAACTCTGCGACCTAGGTCTCTGCTTTGCACTCTGCGAATGAATCTTGAGCTTCCCAACCCAAAGACCGCAATCAGTGAAAATAGACAAGTGCACCTCCTCTGGACCCTCGGGGGTGGGGGAGGAGAACTTTTTCAACCCCTACTGTACTCCCTGTATATCCATGACTGTGTTGCCAAATTCCAAATAAACACCATCTACAAGTTTGCTGATGACACCACCATGGTAAGGCAGATATAAAACAGAGTCAGAATACATAAAGATGATACAGGGCTTGTTTACATGATGCAATGATAACAGCCTCTCTCTCAATGTCAGCAAAACTAAAGAACTGCTCATTGACATCAAAGACAAACAAGAGGCTATGCCCTCTTGTTCTAGCTTTACCTGCCAGTGGAACCATCCTCTCATCTACATCAATGGAGTCAGGTTAGGAGTTGAGACGGTTAAGTTCCTAGGAGTGCCAGTAACTGACAACCTTCCCTGGACTTCCTCAGGCAGCTCAGGAAAGTTGGCACGTCCATAAAGGACCCTCACCAAGTTTTACAGATGCACCACAGAAAGCATACTGTTCGGGTGCATAACGGCCCAGTACGGCAACTGCTTTGCCCAGGACTGTAAGAAACTACAGAAGGATCTGTGCACAACCCAGACCATTATGGAAGCCAACTTCCCATCCAGAGACTCCCACTTACATGTTTCCGCCTGCAGAAAAGCTGCCAACCTCATCAAAGACCCATCCCACCCCAGTAATGATCTCCTATAACTTATTGTGTCAGGCAGAAGATATAGAAGCTTAAACACATGCACCAATAGGTTCAAGAACAGCTTCTTCCCTTCTGTTAATAGAGTAATGAATGGACTCTGTAACTTCAAATAAAGCTGACTTTGTTAAAGTGATCTTGCCTTGCGGACGTCCCATATGGTGTAACCTGCATGCCTAACTCTGTTCAAGTTTTTTTCCACTCTACGATCTGGAGAACTGTACAACATTATTAGGTGTGGGAATATACTATTCCACCCTTCAAGCCTTGCTGTTTACTGTGTCTGCCTATACTGCTGCAAACAAAGCTTTTTACTGCATTTAGGTACACATGACAACAAATTAAATCTAGTCTTTTGGCTAGAGTCAAGTTTTATTCAATACCAATCCTACAAAATGCTTTCAGATATTTTGCTAAGTTACAGGCAATATCTAAATCGTTGGTGCAAGCAGCTAGCTAGCACTTAGACATTAATTAACAACATCCCCCAATCCCATCATAAAGCAGGGAGAACATATAATTTTATATAATTATATATTTTGTATAATTTTATTAAAGGTAATGGACTCAATTATAACATACATACAATTGAAAACTGAACTTTGCACATTGTACAAAATGATGACTTGCATCCTGAAATGAGCCCAGAAATGACTGCCTCCCATTCCCATTTCTCCATTTTAAAGCAGGTAGTCTCAATGCATCCATAGGAAATATCATGCTAAAATAACCATAAGGCTAATGCACTCACCAATTATTTACACGCCAATCCGACAAATGGAGGCTAGCGAACATAATGCAAAGATTCAGAAATTGACATGAGATGTGCAACTGCCCCAACGTGCATAAAAGCAGAATATTGACATCTGCCTCCCCCAAATATACCACAAGGTGTGAAATTGCCATCTATTTCCGTCCAAGCGCTGTTTTGGTTATCCAATCCACGTCTGACACTGAATATTTATGATAAATATGTAAAGGGCTCTTGTGGGACAGTGCTGTTCTTTCTATCTCTAGGCAAGATGGTCTTGGTTTAAAGTAGTGTTTGACAAAACATCAGATCAAGAAATTAGCAGTATCAAAAACAGTCCTTCATTCTTTCAGAATGGAATTGTTGTGGGAAATTATTGTAAATAATTTCCATTGTTTGTTCATTGTTACTTCTATCTCTCTCAATTCAATCTTCCTCTTGGCTTTCTATTTCTGACTTGGCATTGAATTCACTAAATTACATTTCCTGTTTGAATGTCTATTCATTAAACAATACCTCAACTTGACAAGTTAGAGAGAGAAACAATTGCTTCTCCTGTTCATGCATGTCCAAAAATGCCTGATAGAGGGCATTGTGCTGTACTGGATCTTCTGCCTTACCCTTAGGTACAACTCACGTTTTACCACGTAGCTTAGGCCTATACATACTTGTGCACATTTAGAAAAAAATTATCTAACTCAATCACAAAATTCTTAGTGACAGGCGTAGCAGGCTTGAAGGGTGGAATAGTATATTCCCACACCTAATAATGTTGTACAGTTCTCCAAGAACTGAAGAAACCAGGAAAGGACCAGGAAACAATCTACATGCTGTTGCAATTCTGCAACATCTAAAAGATAGCAAGCATCATTTAATCAGATCAGTTACAAATTAAAGCAAAGCTTTTAAATGAGATAGGAATGGAAATTTGCAATTTTTTAAAAAATGAAGCAAAACAGGAAGTGGTTGACATGCACATAGGTCAATCAGCATGGAACAATTTCTTTTGCTCAGGTGAGACACATTGTCAATGTACTGGTAACCTTTTCTGATTTCTGATTTCATTCACCCATCAATACAGGATTAAAAGATTTTGGGTTTAGGGTCTTGCATTTTAGGTTATCTTTAATATAATAAAATGTTTAAAGACACTTTGTAGCACCAGAATATTCATATAAAGTTTGACAACTACTCACGTAAGGAGATATTAGGACACACAATGAACAGATTTTACAGAAGTAGGTTCAAAAGAACATTTTAAGGAAGAGAGCTCGAGAAGTTTAGAAAAAAGCAACAGAACTTGGGGTCTGACCAGCTGATAACACAGCTAACATCAGTGGAGGTAAAGAATTATGGCACATTAAAAGGTAATCTCAAAGAGAGCAGGATGGAAGATTGAAGAGAAACTAAAGACTGAGTTTAGGACATTGGGGCACGTTGCACGTTTAGAGTAGGAATGCAAGGATGCAGAGATAGCAAATAGTCTCAGTCTTAGGAACAAAAATGGTCAAAAGCGTTTTACCTATTTGCATCGAATGGGACAGCAAAGGGACATATTTGGCAATAGAGTGAGTTCATCTAAATGTTCCAGGGTGATCCTGCAGTAGTGAACAGCTTTCGAAGAAGAGAACAGGGCCTAACAGTGTTTGTTGCAATCCAGGTGGCCGAATAATGCTTGGTTAGGCCAATGTGCTCCATCAACATTCAGGCCTGCGGCCTATGAACAAGACAGCAAGAATGGAAACTATACATAGAAATGACCGGGTAGGAAATATTAAAATTTCTATTGGGGACAAGAGCACTAAATTCCTATTCACATTTTTAAAAAGCACAGCAATAGTTTATCTAGATTTTCCTTCACAAATCAGTTGAAAATGTTGATGTAAAATTAATATTACTCCTGAATTTTAAATGGGAATGACTCTGAAACCAAATGGGGAGAAAGTGAGGTCTGCAGATGCTGGAGATCAGAGATGGAAATGTGTTGCTGGAAAAGCGCAGCAGGTCAGGCAGCATCTAGGGAACAGGAGAATCGACGTTTCGGGCATTAGCCCTTCTTCAGGAATGAGGAAAGTTGGTCCAGCAGGCTAAGATAAAAGATAGGGAGGAGGGACTTGGGGGGCGGGGCGTCGGAAATGTGATAGGTGGAAAGAGGTCAAGGTGAGGGTGATAGGTCAGACTGGGGTGGGGGCGGAGAGGTCGGGAAGAAGATTGCAGGTTAGGAAGGCGGTGCTGAATTTGATGGATTTGACTGAGACAGGCTGGGGGGAGGGGAAATGAGGAAACTGGTGAAATCCGAGTTCATCCCTTGTGGTTGGAGGGTTCCTAGCCGGAAGATGACGCGTTCTTCCTCCAACCGTCGTTTCGCTGTGGTCTGACGATGGAGGAGTCCAAAGACCTGCATATCCTTGGTGGAGTGGGAGGGGGAATTGAAATGTTGAGCTACAGGGTGGTTGGGTAGGTTGGTCCGGGTGTGCCAGAGGTGTTCCCTGAAACGCTCCGCAAGTAGGCGGCCCGTCTCCCCAATATAGAGGAGGCCACATCGGGTGCAAAGGATGCAATAGATGATATGTGTGGAGGTACAGGTGAATCTGTGGCGGATATGGAAGTTTCCTTTGGGGCCTTGGAGGGAGGTGAGGGGGGGGGAGGTGTGGGCGCAGGTCTTGCACCTCCTGCGGTTGCAGGGGAAGGTCCCGGGAGTGGAGGTTGGGTTGGTGGGGGGTGTGGATCTGACGAGGGAGTCGCGGAGGGAGTGGTCTTTACGGAATGCTGATAGGGGAGGGGAGGGAAATATATCTTTGGTGGTGGGGTCCGTTTGGAGGTGGCGGAAATGGCGGCGGATGGTGCGCTGTACATGGAGGTTAGTGGGGTGGTAGGTGAGGACCAGTGGGGTTCTGTCCTGGTGGCGGTTGGAGGGGCGGGGTTCAAGGGCGGAGGATCGGGAAGTGGAAGAGATGTGGTGGAGGGCATCGTCGACCACGTCGGGGGGGGAAATTGCGGTCCTTGAAGAAGGAGGCCATCTGGGATGTGCGTTTTTGGAACTGGTCCTCCTGGGAGCAGATGCGGCGGAGTCAAAGGAATTGGGAGAATGGGATGGCGTTTTTACAGGGGGCAGGATGGGAGGAGGTGTAGTCCAGGTGGCTGTGGGAGTCGGTTGGTTTGTAGTAGATGTCCGTGTTGATTCGGTCGCCTGAGATAGAAATAGAAAGGTCGAGGATGGGGAGGGAGGAATCTGAGACTGTCCAGGTGAATTTGAGGTCGGGGTGGAAGGTGTTGGTGAAGTGGATGAACTGTTCAACCTCCTCGTGGGAGCACGAGGCGGCGCCGATACAGTCATCGATGTAGCGGAGGAAAAGGTGGGGGGTGGGGCCAGTGTAGTTGCGGAAGATGGATTGTTCCACATATCCTACGAAGAGGCAGGCATAGCTGGGGCCCATGCGGGTGCCCATGGCTACTCCTTTCGTTTGGAGGAAGTGGGAGGATTGGAAAGAGAAGTTGTTCAGGGTGAGGACCAGTTCAGTCAGTCGAAGGAGGGTGTCTGTGGAAGGGTACTGGTCGGTACGGCGGGAAAGAAAGAAGCGGAGGGCTTTGAGTCCTTCGTGATGGGGGATGGAGGTGTACAGGGACTGGATGTCCATGGTGAAAATAAGGCGTTGGGGACCGGGGAAGCGAAAATCATGGAGCAGGTGGAGGGCATGGGTGGTGTCCCGAACGTAGGTGGGGAGTTCTTGGACTAAGGGGGACAGGACGGTGTCAAGGTATGCGGAGATGAGTTCGGTGGGCCGGGAGCAGGCGGAGACAATGGGCCGGCCGGGAGCAGGCGGAGACAATGGGCCGGCCGGGAGCAGGCGGAGACAATGGGCCGGCCGGGAGCAGGCGGAGACAATGGGCCGGCCGGGAGCAGGCGGAGACAATGGGCCGGCCGGGAGCAGGCGGAGACAATGGGCCGGCCGGGAGCAGGCGGAGACAATGGGCCGGCCGGGAGCAGGCGGAGACAATGGGCCGGCCGGGAGCAGGCGGAGACAATGGGCCGGCCGGGAGCAGGCGGAGACAATGGGCCGGCCGGGAGCAGGCGGAGACAATGGGCCGGCCGGGAGCAGGCGGAGACAATGGGCCGGCCGGGAGCAGGCGGAGACAATGGGCCGGCCGGGAGCAGGCGGAGACAATGGGCCGGCCGGGAGCAGGCGGAGACAATGGGCCGGCCGGGAGCAGGCGGAGACAATGGGCCGGCCGGGAGCAGGCGGAGACAATGGGCCGGCCGGGAGCAGGCGGAGACAATGGGCCGGCCGGGAGCAGGCGGAGACAATGGGCCGGCCGGGAGCAGGCGGAGACAATGGGCCGGCCGGGAGCAGGCGGAGACAATGGGCCGGCCGGGAGCAGGCGGAGACAATGGGCCGGCCGGGATGCTGCCTGATGCTGCCTGACCTGCTGCGCTTTTCCAGCAACACATTTCCATCTCTGAAACCAAATGATCAAGAATCAAAATTAACTATTTTGTATGTGTAACATAATGCAATGTTTTGTCTATAACCTCTGGACGGGCCAGAAAACATTGTGAATGTTCTGTTAGCTTTAAAAAAATTCCTGGTATGTTTCTTAGGTAACTAAAATGTGACTCTCCATTTAATGTATTGCTGTCACACTGCTGAACCTAGCTAATAATAAGTGATGGAAGGGTTTCAGAAAAATTTCAAGCAATACCAAATTGGATTTTAAAAATAATCCCACAACTCTATATGGAAGTTCTTTCCATGATGTTTACTCTTGATATAAGCTTCTAATTGTCATAGGACTAAATGATAAAAATTATTAAAAGTCCTAGCTCAGAAGTGAACACAAAAGTATCAAACTGACTGCATATCTCCACCTACCTCCACTACTTGAATAACTCCATTACATTATATCACATTAAGTTCCAAAATGAGTAAAAGGCAGATTAGGTCTTATTGCCCTATTCATAGCTTTAAAAAGTAAACATCACTTCAAGTTAATTAAAGTACTCCTCCTTTCAATTTGAAATTCAGGAATGCTTCCTGAATTGAATTGACTTTGCTTTATTGTCACATGTCAAATGAGTATAGTGAAAAGTTTACAGTTGCTGCTTTAGAGCACCATCTTAGATACAAAGTATCTAGGTACAGATACTTGAGATCAAATTCTTAGGAAACAAAAAAATTAGAAAAGTAAAGAAATAAATTGTCCATCATTATAGGTCATAGGACTAAATGATAAAAATTATTAAAAGTCCTAGCTCAGAAGTGAACACAAAAGTATCAAACTGACTGCATATCTCCACCTACCTCCACTACTTGAATAACTCCATTACATTATATCACATTAAGACATATTCAGTTTCCACCCTGTCAAGGACTCTCAGGATCTGATATGTTTCAATGAAATAATTGTTCATTCTTCTAATCTCCAATCAATACAGGCAGACTAAGTCCAACCTTCCCTCATAAGATAACCCCCATCACCTTTACCAAACCTCAAGAATCAGCCGAGTGAACCTGTTCTGAATTGCTCCAAGCATATATCTTTTTAAAAATCAGAAAACCAATATTGTGCACAGTACTCCATATGATCTCACCCTGTAGCACTTTTTGTACTCCATTTCATAGAAACTTAGAAAATAGGAGGAGGCCATTGAGCCCAGTCCACCATTCAATATCATCATGGCTGGTCATCCAACATGTACCATGCTCTACTTTCTCCCTATACCCTTTGATCCTAACAGCCCTAAGAACTATATATAACTCCTTCTTGAAAATATTCAACACTTTGGTTTCAATCAGTAAGGCACAGAATTCCACAGGCTCACCATTCAAAGCCCTAAATAGCCTACCCCATATCTTTAAATTGTAGCTTCCAGCTCTAGGCTCCCAGGTCATTGGGAATGTTGTTTTGGCATTTATCATGTCTAGTCCTGTTAGAATACTATAGGTTTGGGGAGATCCCCCATCGTTCTTTCTAAATTCCAGTGAATAGCGTTCTTATCGATACAGATTCTCTTCATTTGTCAGTCCTGCCATCCCAGAAATTTAAAATTTCACCTTGCGATAATCCAAATATTCCCTTTACATTTCTAACCATACTAGTCTTTTGTGTACAAAGTTAAAAATCACAACACCAGGTTATAGTCCAACCAGTTTATTTGGAAGCACAAGCTTTCAGAGTGCTGCTCCTTCATCAGGTGGTTGTGACATAATTTCGTGAGACAAAGAATTTATAGCAGAAGTTTACAGTGTGACGCAACTGAAATTATATATTGAAAAAGATCAGGTTTATTTGTTACGTCTATCATTAGCACCTCCAAATTGTAACTTTCTTGTACCAGACTACTCAGACCCTGAAATACCTGTTCAGCAAATTCACTTCATTTACTTAATATACAGCATTTCTATATTTCCAGCCAAACAGGACAAGTTCATATTTTCCTACGTCATGTTTGTCCACTCAACTTCTCTACATTTTCAGACTCCTTGCACCCTATTCACAACTCACCTTCTAGTGTCAACATCAAATTTAGCAAGCATACATGATTCCTTGATAAAATGAATTTATAAACTTCATTAACTCAGTAAATGATGGAGGCACCAATGCTGATTCCTGTGGCACTCTGTTCATCACATCTTGCAAACCTAAATTGGCTATTTCATGCTGCTCTTTTCTGAAAGCTTCATCTCACGTCACCCCACACCACGAGCTCCACTTTTGCATTGTAACCTTTGATACGGTATCTTCAATGCCTTCGGGAAATCAAAGTACTGCACATCCACAATTTCCTTTTCATCCATATTACTTCCTCAAAAAACTCTAGTAAGTTAGTCAAATATAACTTCCCTTTCAGAAAACAATGCTGACTCTGCCTGATTACATTGAGATTTTCTAAGTGATTATTACAGCCTGCTTAATGAAAAATTCCAGTATTTTCCCAGGACATGTCAATTAATCTAGTTCAAATAATCCCTGTACATAGGACAAACTCCTCTTACCAATCAATCTGGGAACATTTATTGCACTCCCTTGCAGGCAAGTCTGTCCTTAGGTTAGGAGACAAAAACCACACACAATGTTTCAGGTGTGATCCACCAAGGCCGTTTGTAATCACAGTAAGACATTTTGCTTTCAAACTTCAATCCCTTCACAATAATGGCTCATATGCCATTCACTTTCCTGAATGCTTGCTGTACCTGAAACTTTTAAATTCATTTGCATGGACAGCCAGGAGCTTCTGAACGCCAACATTCCTCTGCCTGCTTCCTAAATTCTACTAATGGAAACCGCCTCAGAAAAGCAAAAAGAAATCCCACTAGTGTTCCATGTGCATCTGGAGGACATGCATATAAATGCAATGTCTTTACAAAAGATGGTTTGCATTATGTTTTATTTAGAAAAGGCAATATTCCAATTCAACTGAATGAAGTGCTCCAAATGGTAGATACATTGGCAACTCAGTACTTACTACATTCTGATTAAGAACCATAATCAAAATGGTGACTTGCTTCTTTCACCTGTCACATAGCAATCATTAATTTCAGCATCAAAGAATGAAGCTTCCAAATAAAATCTAATCACATGTAACATTTACACGGTATTACCTCCAATTAATCTGTATTTAGAAGCATCAGCCTTATAACTTTACTCTCCAAAGTTTGCAAACTTCTCAGTTACATTGCTGGTCAGGGATATGTTAAAATAATATATTTTCCTAATCGACCAGAAGCTTATTTAAAACACCGAAAAACATGAAAAACGTAGATTCAGCAACGACAATACAAACACCCGAAAAAAACTCTGTCTTAAAAACGAAGTATTTGATTCAAGAGTTACATGCTGGAAACATACTTCACTACTTGGTTAAAAATGTGGAGAGAGGATTCGAAGCATTACCGGGAGGTCATTTCTTGGTAAGGGGGAGGCTGGGAGAACACCGCAAGCCAGGCAGCATCAAGAGTTGGAAAAGTCGACGTTTCAGACAAATGTATCAATAATGACAAATTGTAATGCAAAATTGTAATCAATAATGCAAAACTGTACTAACGCTTACACATTTTGGAATTTAATTACAGCTCTTCAAAGATCAGACATAACCCATATTATAAAAAAAGCAAGGCGAAATGCTGTAACCACTGTGCAAAATACAAAGGTTTGCTTTTAGAGTTAAGGCAACATTTTGTCAATATTGATATGATAGAGTTTGATGAAAAAGTTGAGGCAATGGAGTAAATAAACTTTTGAAAACCACACAGTCGTGTTTCCTTTCGCTCTCTGAAAGCAAACCCATGCGAAGAGGAACGCGAAGTTTTACTCTGAGCTGCAAGGAAACTTTTTTTTGTGAAGGGGGAGGGGGAAGAGGAAGGCGGCCCCTTGGGAAGGTGCAGGGAGAGAGAGTGAGGGCGTTTGAATGTAACCTGCAGGCAGGTCAGGAGAGAGAGAGAGAGAGAGAGAGTGTGGGAACATACCCGGTCTTTCATGCGCCAGCTCTGGGTGACCGCCTTGGAGCCCTCGATTTTCTCCGAGTGCCGCTTCTTGACGAAAGCCACCGGGAGGTTCCAGTCGGTCATGTCGCCTTGCTCCTCCTCCAGCAGGTCCTCCAGGAGGCTGGCTCCAGCCATGCTGCGGCCCGGCTGCACTCAGTACAACGGGAGTCAGAGACACCTCACCCCCTTCCCCACCCCCACCCGCCCCAAACCAACCACCTCCACCTCGGGGTGGGGGGGGGGGGGGGGTGCTGGAGAGTGCGAGTCGGGGAAGGGGTGGGAGGAGGGGAAGGAAGTGATGGGGGGGGGAGGGTGGAAGCTGACCGCGGAACGCAGCCTATTGGGACGAGGAGGTGCCGGTACCGGTGTAGCCACCTGGGACTCCCGGTCGGCGGCCCCTCATTCCGCCCGGACGGAGGACGCCATCTTGGTCAGGGACCACAATGCCCCGCGCCACTACGGCAGGCCGCACGGCTCCATCCGCGCAGTCGCACCCGGCCAGAGGGGAGGGGCCGGGGATGGGTGGGGCCAGGGGGCGGGGTGGGAGGAAAGCGAGGGGCGGGGCGAAGGGAAGGGCGGAGGAGAGAGAGTGTACAGTGTTGTCCGTGCTGTGTACACCACTCACTCCTTCAACAACACCCGATAATCTGGGGCAACCCTTCACCCAGACTGTGTTCTCAACCCTTCACTGTGACTGTGTTCCCAACCCTTCACCCAGACTGTGTTCTCAACCCTTCACCCTGACTGTGTTCTCAATCCTTCACCCTGACTGTGTTCCCAACCCTTCACCCAGACTGTGTTCCCAAACCTTCATCCTCACTGTGTTCTCAACCCTTCACCCTGACTGTGTTCCCAATCCTTCACTGTGACTGTGTTCCCAATCCTTCACCCTGACTGTGTTCCCAATCCTTCACTGTGACTGTGTTCCCAACCCTTCACCCTGACTGTGTTCCCAACCCTTCACCCAGACTGTGTTCCCAATCCTTCATCCTCACTGTGTTCTCAACCCTTCACCCTGACTGTGTTCCCAATCCTTCACCCAGACTGTGTTCTCAATCCTTCACCCTGACTGTGTTCCCAATCCTTCACCCAGACTGTGTTCTCAATCCTTCACCCTGACTGTGTTCTCAATCCTTCACCCCGACTGTGTTCTCAATCCTTCACCCCGACTGTGTTCTCAACCCTTCGCCCTCACTGTGTTCTCAACCCTTCACCCAGACTGTGTTCACAATCCTTCACCTTGAGTGTGTTCTCAATCCTTCAGCCTGACTGTGTTCTCAACCGTTCACCCTGACTGTGTTTTCAACCCTTCACCCTGACTGTGTTCTCAATCTTTCATCCTGACTGTGTTCTCAATCCATCACCCTGACTGTGTTCCCAACCCTTCACCCTGATTGTGTTCTCAATCCATCACCCTGACTGTGTTCTCAATCCTTCACCGTGACTGTGTTCCCAATCTTTCACCCTGACTGTGTTCTCAACCCTTCACCCTGACTGTGTTCCCAATCCTTCACCCTGACTGTGTTCTCAATCCATCACCCTGACTGTGTTCTCAATCCTCCACCGTGACTGTGTTCCCAATCCTTCACTCTGATTGTGTTCTCAACCCTTCACCCTGACTGGGTTCTCAACCCTTCACCCTGACTGTGTTCTCAACCGTTCACCCTGACTGTGTTCTCAATCTATCGCCCTGACTGTGTTCTCAATCCTTCACCCCGACTGTGTTCCCAACCCTTCAGCCTGACTGTGTTCTCAACCGTTCACCCTGACTGTGTTCTCAACCCTTCACCCTGACTGTGTTCTCAATCCTTCACCCTGACTGTGTTCTCAATCCTTCACCCTGACTGTGATCTCAAACCTTCTTTCTGACTGTGTTCTCAACCCTTCACCCTGATTGTGTTCTCAATCCATCACCCTGACTGTGTTCTCAATATTTCACCGTGACTGTGTTCCCAATCTTTCACCCTGATTGTGTTCTCAACCCTTCACCCTGACTGTGTTCCCAATCCTTCACCCTGATTGTGTTCTCAACCCTTCACCCTGACTGTGTTCTCAAACCCTTCACCCTGACTGTGTTCTCAATCCATCACCCTGACTGTGTTCTCATTCCTTCACCGTGACTGTGTTCCCAATCCTTCACCCCAACAGTGTTCTCAACCCTCTACTGTGACTGTGTTCTCAATCCTTCACCTGACTGTGTTCCCAACCCTTCACCCTGACTGTGATCTCAATCCTTCACCCTGACTGTGATCTCAATCCTTCACCCTGACTGTGATCTCAATCCTTCACCCTGACTGTGATCTCAATCCTCCACCCTGACTGTGATCTCAATCCTTCACCCTGACTGTGTTCTCAACCATTCACCCTGTCTGTGTTCTCAATCCTTCACCCTGACTGTATTCTTAATCCTTCACCCTGACTGTGATCTCAATCCTCCACCCTGACTGTGATCTCAATCCTTCACCCTGACTGTGATCTCAATCCTTCACCCTGACTGTGTTCTCAACCCTTCAGCCTGACTTTGTTCTCAACCCTTCTCCGTGACTGTGTTCTCAATCCTTCACCCTGACTGTGTTCTCAATCCTTCACCCTGACTGTGTTCCCAACCGTTCACCCTGACTGTGTTCTCAATCCTTCACCCTGACTATGTTCTCAACCCTTCAGCCTGACTGTGTTCTCAATCCTTCAACTTGACTGTGTTCTCAAACCCTTAACACAGAATGTGTTGCCAATCCATCACCCTGACTGTGTTCTACACCCTTCACCCTGACTGTGTTCTCAACCCTTCACCCTAACTATGTTCCCAACCCTTCACCCTGACTGTGTTCTCAATCCTTCACCCTGAGTGTGTTCTCAATCCTTCACCCTGACTATGTTCTCAACCCTTCAGACTGACTCTGTTCTCAACCCTTCACCCTGACTGTGTTCTCAATCCTTCAACTTGACTGTGTTTTCAAACCCTTAACACAGAATGTGTTCCCAATCCATCACCCTGACTGTGTTCTACACCCTTCACCCTGACTGTGTTCTCAACCCTTCACCCTAACTATGTTCTCAACCCTTCACCCTCACTGTGTTCTAAAACCCTTCACCCTAACTGTGTTCTCAATCCTTCACCCTGACTGTGTTCTCAATCCTTCACCCTGACTGTGATCTCAATCCTCCACCCTGACTGTGATCTCAATCCTTCACCCTGACTGTGATCTCAATCCTTCACCCTGACTGTGTTCTCAACCCTTCAGCCTGACTTTGTTCTCAACCCTTCTCCGTGACTGTGTTCTCAATCCTTCACCCTGACTGTGTTCTCAATCCTTCACCCTGACTGTGTTCCCAACCGTTCACCCTGACTGTGTTCTCAATCCTTCACCCTGACTATGTTCTCAACCCTTCAGCCTGACTGTGTTCTCAATCCTTCAACTTGACTGTGTTCTCAAACCCTTAACACAGAATGTGTTGCCAATCCATCACCCTGACTGTGTTCTACACCCTTCACCCTGACTGTGTTCTCAACCCTTCACCCTAACTATGTTCCCAACCCTTCACCCTGACTGTGTTCTCAATCCTTCACCCTGAGTGTGTTCTCAATCCTTCACCCTGACTATGTTCTCAACCCTTCAGACTGACTCTGTTCTCAACCCTTCACCCTGACTGTGTTCTCAATCCTTCAACTTGACTGTGTTCTCAAACCCTTAACACAGAATGTGTTCCCAATCCATCACCCTGACTGTGTTCTACACCCTTCACCCTGACTGTGTTCTCAACCCTTCACCCTAACTATGTTCTCAACCCTTCACCCTCACTGTGTTCTCAAACCCTTCACCCTAACTGTGTTCTCAATCCTTCACCCTGACTGTGTTCTCAATCCTTCACCCTGACTGTGATCTCAATCCTCCACCCTGACTGTGATCTCAATCCTTCACCCTGACTGTGATCTCAATCCTTCACCCTGACTGTGTTCTCAACCCTTCAGCCTGACTGTGTTCTCAATCCTTCATCCTGACTGTGTTCTCAATACTTCACCTTTACTGTGTTCTCAAACCCTTCACCCTGACTGTGTTCCCAACCCGTCACCGTGACTGTGTTCCCAACCCTTCACCCTGACTGTGTTCTCAATCCTTCACCCTGACTGTGTTCCCAACCCTTCAGCCTGACTGTGTTCCCAATCCATCACCCTGACTGTGTTCTACACCCTTCACCCTGACTGTGTTCTCAACCCTTCACCCTAACTATGTTCTCAACCCTTCACCCTCACTGTGTTCTCAAACCCTTCACCCTAACTGTATTCTCAATCCTTCACCCTGACTGTGTTCTCAATCCTTCACCCTGACTGTGATCTCAATCCTCCACCCTGACTGTGATCTCAATCCTTCACCCTGACTGTGATCTCAATCCTTCACCCTGACTGTGTTCTCAACCCTTCAGCCTGACTTTGTTCTCAACCCTTCTCCGTGACTGTGTTCTCAATCCTTCACCCTGACTGTGTTCTCAATCCTTCACCCTGACTGTGTTCCCAACCGTTCACCCTGACTGTGTTCTCAATCCTTCACCCTGACTATGTTCTCAACCCTTCAGCCTGACTGTGTTCTCAATCCTTCAACTTGACTGTGTTCTCAAACCCTTAACACAGAATGTGTTGCCAATCCATCACCCTGACTGTGTTCTACACCCTTCACCCTGACTGTGTTCTCAACCCTTCACCCTAACTATGTTCCCAACCCTTCACCCTGACTGTGTTCTCAATCCTTCACCCTGAGTGTGTTCTCAATCCTTCACCCTGACTTTGTTCTCAACCCTTCAGACTGACTCTGTTCTCAACCCTTCACCCTGACTGTGTTCTCAATCCTTCAACTTGACTGTGTTCTCAAACCCTTAACACAGAATGTGTTCCCAATCCATCACCCTGACTGTGTTCTACACCCTTCACCCTGACTGTGTTCTCAACCCTTCACCCTAACTATGTTCTCAACCCTTCACCCTCACTGTGTTCTCAAACCCTTCACCCTAACTGTGTTCTCAATCCTTCACCCTGACTGTGTTCTCAATCCTTCACCCTGACTGTGATCTCAATCCTCCACCCTGACTGTGATCTCAATCCTTCACCCTGACTGTGATCTCAATCCTTCACCCTGACTATGTTCTCAACCCTTCAGCCTGACTTTGTTCTCAACCCTTCTCCGTGACTGTGTTCTCAATCCTTCACCCTGACTGTGTTCTCAATCCTTCACCCTGACTGTGTTCCCAACCGTTCACCCTGACTGTGTTCTCAATCCTTCACCCTGACTATGTTCTCAACCCTTCAGCCTGACTGTGTTCTCAATCCTTCAACTTGACTGTGTTCTCAAACCCTTAACACAGAATGTGTTGCCAATCCATCACCCTGACTGTGTTCTACACCCTTCACCCTGACTGTGTTCTCAACCCTTCACCCTAACTATGTTCCCAACCCTTCACCCTGATTGTGTTCTCAATCCTTCACCATGAGTGTGTTCTCAATCCTTCACCCTGACTATGTTCTCAACCCTTCAGACTGACTCTGTTCTCAACCCTTCACCCTGACTGTGTTCTCAATCCTTCAACTTGACTGTGTTCTCAAACCCTTAACACAGAATGTGTTCCCAATCCATCACCCTGACTGTGTTCTACACCCTTCACCCTGACTGTGTTCTCAACCCTTCACCCTAACTATGTTCTCAACCCTTCACCCTCACTGTGTTCTCAAACCCTTCACCCTAACTGTGTTCTCAATCCTTCATCCTGACTGTGTTCTCAATCCTTCACTCTGACTGTGTTCTCCACACTTCACCGTGACTGTGTTCTCAACCCTTCACTCTGACTGTGATCTCAACCCTTCATTCTGACTGTGTTCTCAATCCTTCTCCGTGACTGTGTTCTCAACCCTTCTCCGTGACTGTGTTCTCAACCCTTCTCCGTGACTGTGATCTCAACCCTTCATCCTGACTGTGTTCCCAATCCTTCACCCTGACTGTGTTCTCAATCCTTCAACCTGACTGTGTTCCCAACCCTTCACCCTGACTGTGTTCCCAACCCTTCAGCCTGACTGTGTTCCCAACCCTTCAGCCTGACTGTGTTCCCAACCCTTCAGCCTGACTGTGTTCCCAACACTTCACCCTGACTGTGTTCTCAATCCTTCAACCTGACTGTGTTCTCATTCCTTCACCTGACTGTGTTCCCAACCCTTCACCCTGACTGTGATCTCAATCCTTCACCCTGAATGTGATCTCAATCCTTCACCCTAACTGTGATCTCAATCCTTCACCCTGACTGTGATCTCAATCCTCCACCCTGACTGTGATCTGAATCCTTCACCCTGACTGTGTTCTCAACCATTCACCCTAACTGTGTTCTCAATCCTTCACCCTGACTGTGTTCTCAATCCTTCACCCTGACTGTGATCTCAATCCTCCACCCTGACTGTGATCTCAATCCTTCACCCTGACTGTGATCTCAATCCTTCACCCTGACTGTGTTCTCAACCCTTCAGCCTGACTTTGTTCTCAACCCTTCTCCGTGACTGTGTTCTCAATCCTTCACCCTGACTGTGTTCTCAATCCTTCACCCTGACTGTGTTCCCAACCGTTCACCCTGACTGTGTTCTCAATCCTTCACCCTGACTATGTTCTCAACCCTTCAGCCTGACTGTGTTCTCAATCCTTCAACTTGACTGTGTTCTCAAACCCTTAACACGGAATGTGTTGCCAATCCATCACCCTGACTGTGTTCCCAACCCTTCACCGTGACTGTGTTCCCAACCGTTCACCCTGACTGTGTTCTCAATCCTTCACCCTGACTATGTTCTCAACCCTTCAGCCTGACTGTGTTCTCAATCCTTCAACTTGACTGTGTTCTCAAACCCTTAACACAGAATGTGTTGCCAATCCATCACCCTGACTGTGTTCCCAACCCTTCAGACTGACTCTGTTCTCAACCGTTCACCCTGACTGTGTTCTCAATCCTTCAACTTGACTGTGTTCTCAAACCCTTAACACAGAATGTGTTCCCAATCCATCACCCTGACTGTGTTCTACACCCTTCACCCTGACTGTGTTCTCAACCCTTCACCCTGACTGTGTTCCCAATCCATCACCCTGACTGTGTTCTCAATCCTCCACCGTGACTGTGTTCCCAATCCTTCACTCTGATTGCGTTCTCAAACCTTCACCCTGACTGTGTTCCCAATCATTCACCCAGACTGTGTTCTCATACCTTCACCCTGACTGTGTTCCCAATCCTTCATCCAGACTGTGTTCTCAATCCTTCACCCTGACTGTGTTCTCAATCCTTCACCCCGACTGTGTTCTCAATCCTTCACCCCGACTGTGTTCTCAACCCTTCGCCCTCACTGTGTTCTCAACCCTTCACCCAGACTGTGTTCACAATCCTTCACCTTGAGTATGTTCTCAATCCTTCAGCCTGACTGTGTTCTCAACCGTTCACCCTGACTGTGTTTTCAACCCTTCACCCTGACTGTGTTCTCAATCTTTCATCCTGACTGTGTTCTCAATCCATCACCCTGACTGTGTTCCCAACCCTTCACCCTGATTGTGTTCTCAATCCATCACCCTGACTGTGTTCTCAATCCTTCACCGTGACTGTGTTCCCAATCTTTCACCCTGACTGTGTTCTCAACCCTTCACCCTGACTGTGTTCCCAATCCTTCTCCCTGACTGTGTTCTCAATCCATCACCCTGACTGTGTTCTCAATCCTCCACCGTGACTGTGTTCCCAATCCTTCACTCTGATTGTGTTCTCAACCCTTCACCCTGACTGTGTTCCCAACCCTTCACCCCGACTGTGTTCCCAACCCTTCAGCCTGACTGTGTTCTCAACCGTTCACCCTGACTGTGTTCTCAACCCTTCACCCTGACTGTGTTCTCAATCCTTCACCCTGACTGTGTTCTCAATCCTTCACCCTGACTGTGATCTCAAACCTTCTTTCTGACTGTGTTCTCAACCCTTCACCCTGATTGTGTTCTCAATCCATCACCCTGACTGTGTTCTCAATATTTCACCGTGACTGTGTTCCCAATCTTTCACCCTGATTGTGTTCTCAACCCTTCACCCTGACTGTGTTCCCAATCCTTCACCCTGATTGTGTTCTCAACCCTTCACCCTGACTGTGTTCTCAAACCCTTCACCCTGACTGTGTTCTCAATCCATCACCCTGACTGTGTTCTCATTCCTTCACCGTGACTGTGTTCCCAATCCTTCACCCCAACAGTGTTCTCAACCCTCTACTGTGACTGTGTTCTCAATCCATCACCCTGACTGTATTGTCAACCCTTCACCCTAACTGTGTTCTAAATCCTTCACCCTGACTGTGTTCTCAATCCATCACCCTGACTATGTTCTCAATACTTCAACCTGACTGTGTTCCCAATCCTGCACCCTGACTGTGTTCTCAATCCTTCAACCTGACTGTGTTCCCAATCCTTCATCTTGACTGTGTTCCCAATCCTTCACCTTGACTGTGTTCTCAATCCTTCAACCTGACTGTGTTCCCAACCCTCACCCTAAATGTGTTCTCAATCCTTTTCCATTGACTGTGTTCTCAATCCATCAACCTGACTATGTTCCTAACCCTTCACACTGACTGTGTTCTCAACCCTTCACCCTTACTGTGTTCTCAATCCTTCAACCTGACTGTGCTCTCAGTCCTTCATCCTGACTGTGTTCTCAACCCTTCATCCTGACTGTGTTCTCATCCCTTCACCCTGACGGTGTTCCCAATCCATCGCCCTGACTGTGTTCTCAACACTTTATCATGACTGTGTTCTCAATCTTTCACCCTGACTGTGTTCTCAATCCTTCATCCTGACTGTGTTCTCAAACCTTCACCCTGACTGTGTTTTCAACCCTTCACCCTGACTGTGTTCTCAATCCTTCATCCTGACTGTGTTCTCAATACTTCACCTTTACTGTGTTCTCAAACCCTTCACCCTGACTGTGTTCCCAACCCGTCACCGTGACTGTGTTCCCAACCCTTCACCCTGACTGTGTTCTCAATCCTTCACCCTGACTGTGTTCCCAACCCTTCAGCCTGACTGTGTTCCCAACCCTTCACCCTGACTGTGTTCTCAATCCTTCAACCTGACTGTGTTCTCATTCCTTCACCCTGACTGTGTTCTCAGTCCTTCACCCTGACTGTGTTCTCAATCCTTCACCTGACTGTGTTCCCAACCCTTCACCCTGACTGTGATCTCAATCCTTCACCCTGAATGTGATCTCAATCCTTCACCCTGACTGTGATCTCAATCCTTCACCCTGACTGTGATCTCAATCCTCCACCCTGACTGTGATCTCAATCCTTCACCCTGACTGTGTTCTCAACCATTCACCCTGTCTGTGTTCTCAATCCTTCACCCTGACTGTATTCTTAATCCTTCACCCTGACTGTGATCTCAATCCTCCACCCTGACTGTGATCTCAATCCTTCACCCTGACTGTGATCTCAATCCTTCACCCTGACTGTGTTCTCAACCCTTCAGCCTGACTTTGTTCTCAACCCTTCTCCGTGACTGTGTTCTCAATCCTTCACCCTGACTGTGTTCTCAATCCTTCACCCTGACTGTGTTCCCAACCGTTCACCCTGACTGTGTTCTCAATCCTTCACCCTGACTATGTTCTCAACCCTTCAGCCTGACTGTGTTCTCAATCCTTCAACTTGACTGTGTTCTCAAACCCTTAACACAGAATGTGTTGCCAATCCATCACCCTGACTGTGTTCTACACCCTTCACCCTGACTGTGTTCTCAACCCTTCACCCTAACTATGTTCCCAACCCTTCACCCTGACTGTGTTCTCAATCCTTCACCCTGAGTGTGTTCTCAATCCTTCACCCTGACTATGTTCTCAACCCTTCAGACTGACTCTGTTCTCAACCCTTCACCCTGACTGTGTTCTCAATCCTTCAACTTGACTGTGTTCTCAAACCCTTAACACAGAATGTGTTCCCAATCCATCACCCTGACTGTGTTCTACACCCTTCACCCTGACTGTGTTCTCAACCCTTCACCCTAACTATGTTCTCAACCCTTCACCCTCACTGTGTTCTCAAACCCTTCACCCTAACTGTGTTCTCAATCCTTCACCCTGACTGTGTTCTCAATCCTTCACCCTGACTGTGATCTCAATCCTCCACCCTGACTGTGATCTCAATCCTTCACCCTGACTGTGATCTCAATCCTTCACCCTGACTGTGTTCTCAACCCTTCAGCCTGACTTTGTTCTCAACCCTTCTCCGTGACTGTGTTCTCAATCCTTCACCCTGACTGTGTTCTCAATCCTTCACCCTGACTGTGTTCCCAACCGTTCACCCTGACTGTGTTCTCAATCCTTCACCCTGACTATGTTCTCAACCCTTCAGCCTGACTGTGTTCTCAATCCTTCAACTTGACTGTGTTCTCAAACCCTTAACACAGAATGTGTTGCCAATCCATCACCCTGACTGTGTTCTACACCCTTCACCCTGACTGTGTTCTCAACCCTTCACCCTAACTATGTTCCCAACCCTTCACCCTGACTGTGTTCTCAATCCTTCACCCTGAGTGTGTTCTCAATCCTTCACCCTGACTATGTTCTCAACCCTTCAGACTGACTCTGTTCTCAACCCTTCACCCTGACTGTGTTCTCAATCCTTCAACTTGACTGTGTTCTCAAACCCTTAACACAGAATGTGTTCCCAATCCATCACCCTGACTGTGTTCTACACCCTTCACCCTGACTGTGTTCTCAACCCTTCACCCTAACTATGTTCTCAACCCTTCACCCTCACTGTGTTCTCAAACCCTTCACCCTAACTGTGTTCTCAATCCTTCATCCTGACTGTGTTCTCAATCCTTCACTGTGACTGTGTTCTCCACACTTCACCGTGACTGTGTTCTCAACCCTTCACTCTGACTGTGATCTCAACCCTTCATTCTGACTGTGTTCTCAATCCTTCTCCGTGACTGTGTTCTCAACCCTTCTCCGTGACTGTGTTCTCAACCCTTCTCCGTGACTGTGATCTCAACCCTTCATCCTGACTGTGTTCCCAATCCTTCATCCTGACTGTGTTCTCAATCCTTCAACCTGACTGTGTTCCCAACCCTTCACCCTGACTGTGTTCCCAACCCTTCACCCTGACTGTGTTCCCAATCCTTCACCCTGACTGTGTTCCCAACCCTTCAGCCTGACTGTGTTCCCAACCCTTCAGCCTGACTGTGTTCCCAACCCTTCACCCTGACTGTGTTCTCAATCCTTCAACCTGACTGTGTTCTCATTCCTTCACCTGACTGTGTTCCCAACCCTTCACCCTGACTGTGTTCTCAATCCTTCACCCTGACTGTGTTCTCAATCCTTCACCTGACTGTGTTCCCAACCCTTCACCCTGACTGTGATCTCAATCCTTCACCCTGAATGTGATCTCAAACCTTCACCCTGACTGTGATCTCAATCCTTCACCCTGACTGTGATCTCAATCCTCCACCCTGACTGTGATCTCAATCCTTCACCCTGACTGTGTTCTCAACCATTCACCCTGTCTGTGTTCTCAATCCTTCACCCTGACTGTGTTCTCAATCCTTCACCCTGACTGTGATCTCAATCCTCCACCCTGACTGTGATCTCAATCCTTCACCCTGACTGTGATCTCAATCCTTCACCCTGACTGTGTTCTCAACCCTTCAGCCTGACTTTGTTCTCAACCCTTCTCCGTGACTGTGTTCTCAATCCTTCACCCTGACTGTGTTCTCAATCCTTCACCCTGACTGTGTTCCCAACCGTTCACCCTGACTGTGTTCTCAATCCTTCACCCTGACTATGTTCTCAACCCTTCAGCCTGACTGTGTTCTCAATCCTTCAACTTGACTGTGTTCTCAAACCCTTAACACAGAATGTGTTGCCAATCCATCACCCTGACTGTGTTCCCAGCCCTTCACCGTGACTGTGTTCCCAACCGTTCACCCTGACTGTGTTCTCAATCCTTCACCCTGACTATGTTCTCAACCCTTCAGCCTGACTGTGTTCTCAATCCTTCAACTTGACTGTGTTCTCAAACCCTTAACACAGAATGTGTTGCCAATCCATCACCCTGACTGTGTTCCCAGCCCTTCACCGTGACTGTGTTCCCAACCGTTCACCCTGACTGTGTTCTCAATCCTTCACCCTGACTATGTTCTCAACCCTTCACCCTGACTGTGTTCTTAATCCTTCACCCTGACTGTGTTCTCAACCCTTCTCCGTGACTATGTTCTCAATCCTTCACCCTGACTGTGTTCTCAATCCTTCACCCTGACTGTGTTCCCAACCGTTCACCCTGACTGTGTTCTCAATCCTTCACCCTGACTATGTTCTCAACCCTTCAGCCTGACTGTGTTCTCAATCCTTCAACTTGACTGTGTTCTCAAACCCTTAACACAGAATGTGTTGCCAATCCATCACCCTGACTGTGTTCTACACCCTTCACCCTGACTGTGTTCTCAACCCTTCACCCTAACTATGTTCCCAACCCTTCACCCTGACTGTGTTCTCAATCCTTCACCCTGAGTGTGTTCTCAATCCTTCACCCTGACTATGTTCTCAACCCTTCAGACTGACTCTGTTCTCAACCCTTCACCCTGACTGTGTTCTCAATCCTTCAACTTGACTGTGTTCTCAAACCCTTAACACAGAATGTGTTCCCAATCCATCACCCTGACTGTGATCTACACCCTTCACCCTGACTGTGTTCTCAACCCTTCACCCTAACTATGTTCTCAACCCTTCACACTCACTGTGTTCTCAAACCCTTCACCCTAACTGTGTTCTCAATCCTTCACCCTGACTGTGTTCTCAATCCTTCACCCTGACTGTGATCTCAATCCTCCACCCTGACTGTGATCTCAATCCTTCACCCTGACTGTGATCTCAATCCTTCACCCTGACTGTGTTCTCAACCCTTCAGCCTGACTTTGTTCTCAACCCTTCTCCGTGACTGTGTTCTCAATCCTTCACCCTGACTGTGTTCTCAATCCTTCACCCTGACTGTGTTCCCAACCGTTCACCCTGACTGTGTTCTCAATCCTTCACCCTGACTATGTTCTCAACCCTTCAGCCTGACTGTGTTCTCAATCCTTCAACTTGACTGTGTTCTCAAACCCTTAACACAGAATGTGTTGCCAATCCATCACCCTGACTGTGTTCTACACCCTTCACCCTGACTGTGTTCTCAACCCTTCACCCTAACTATGTTCCCAACCCTTCACCCTGACTGTGTTCTCAATCCTTCACCCTGAGTGTGTTCTCAATCCTTCACCCTGACTATGTTCTCAACCCTTCAGACTGACTCTGTTCTCAACCCTTCACCCTGACTGTGTTCTCAATCCTTCAACTTGACTGTGTTCTCAAACCCTTAACACAGAATGTGTTCCCAATCCATCACCCTGACTGTGTTCTACACCCTTCACCCTGACTGTGTTCTCAACCCTTCACCCTAACTATGTTCTCAACCCTTCACCCTCACTGTGTTCTCAAACCCTTCACCCTAACTGTGTTCTCAATCCTTCATCCTGACTGTGTTCTCAATCCTTCACTGTGACTGTGTTCTCCACACTTCACCGTGACTGTGTTCTCAACCCTTCACTCTGACTGTGATCTCAACCCTTCATTCTGACTGTGTTCTCAATCCTTCTCCGTGACTGTGTTCTCAACCCTTCTCCGTGACTGTGTTCTCAACCCTTCTCCGTGACTGTGATCTCAACCCTTCATCCTGACTGTGTTCCCAATCCTTCATCCTGACTGTGTTCTCAATCCTTCAACCTGACTGTGTTCCCAACCCTTCACCCTGACTGTGTTCCCAACCCTTCACCCTGACTGTGTTCCCAATCCTTCACCCTGACTGTGTTCCCAACCCTTCAGCCTGACTGTGTTCCCAACCCTTCAGCCTGACTGTGTTCCCAACCCTTCACCCTGACTGTGTTCTCAATCCTTCAACCTGACTGTGTTCTCATTCCTTCACCTGACTGTGTTCCCAACCCTTCACCCTGACTGTGTTCTCAATCCTTCACCCTGACTGTGTTCTCAATCCTTCACCTGACTGTGTTCCCAACCCTTCACCCTGACTGTGATCTCAATCCTTCACCCTGAATGTGATCTCAAATCTTCACCCTGACTGTGATCTCAATCCTTCACCCTGACTGTGATCTCAATCCTCCACCCTGACTGTGATCTCAATCCTTCACCCTGACTGTGTTCTCAACCATTCACCCTGTCTGTGTTCTCAATCCTTCACCCTGACTGTGTTCTCAATCCTTCACCCTGACTGTGATCTCAATCCTCCACCCTGACTGTGATCTCAATCCTTCACCCTGACTGTGATCTCAATCCTTCACCCTGACTGTGTTCTCAACCCTTCAGCCTGACTTTGTTCTCAACCCTTCTCCGTGACTGTGTTCTCAATCCTTCACCCTGACTGTGTTCTCAATCCTTCACCCTGACTGTGTTCCCAACCGTTCACCCTGACTGTGTTCTCAATCCTTCACCCTGACTATGTTCTCAACCCTTCAGCCTGACTGTGTTCTCAATCCTTCAACTTGACTGTGTTCTCAAACCCTTAACACAGAATGTGTTGCCAATCCATCACCCTGACTGTGTTCCTAGCCCTTCACCGTGACTGTGTTCCCAACCGTTCACCCTGACTGTGTTCTCAATCCTTCACCCTGACTATGTTCTCAACCCTTCAGCCTGACTGTGTTCTCAATCCTTCAACTTGACTGTGTTCTCAAACCCTTAACACAGAATGTGTTGCCAATCCATCACCCTGACTGTGTTCCCAGCCCTTCACCGTGACTGTGTTCCCAACCGTTCACCCTGACTGTGTTCTCAATCCTTCACCCTGACTATGTTCTCAACCCTTCACCCTGGCTGTGTTCTTAATCCTTCACCCTGACTGTGTTCTCAACCCTTCTCCGTGACTGTGTTCTCAATCCTTCACCCTGACTGTGTTCTCAATCCTTCACCCTGACTGTGTTCCCAACCGTTCACCCTGACTGTGTTCTCAATCCTTCACCCTGACTATGTTCTCAACCCTTCAGCCTGACTGTGTTCTCAATCCTTCAACTTGACTGTGTTCTCAAACCCTTAACACAGAATGTGTTGCCAATCCATCACCCTGACTGTGTTCTACACCCTTCACCCTGACTGTGTTCTCAACCCTTCACCCTAACTATGTTCCCAACCCTTCACCCTGACTGTGTTCTCAATCCTTCACCCTGAGTGTGTTCTCAATCCTTCACCCTGACTATGTTCTCAACCCTTCAGACTGACTCTGTTCTCAACCCTTCACCCTGACTGTGTTCTCAATCCTTCAACTTGACTGTGTTCTCAAACCCTTAACACAGAATGTGTTCCCAATCCATCACCCTGACTGTGATCTACACCCTTCACCCTGACTGTGTTCTCAACCCTTCACCCTAACTATGTTCTCAACCCTTCACACTCACTGTGTTCTCAAACCCTTCACCCTAACTGTGTTCTCAATCCTTCACCCTGACTGTGTTCTCAATCCTTCACCCTGACTGTGATCTCAATCCTCCACCCTGACTGTGATCTCAATCCTTCACCCTGACTGTGATCTCAATCCTTCACCCTGACTGTGTTCTCAACCCTTCAGCCTGACTTTGTTCTCAACCCTTCTCCGTGACTGTGTTCTCAATCCTTCACCCTGACTGTGTTCTCAATCCTTCACCCTGACTGTGTTCCCAACCGTTCACCCTGACTGTGTTCTCAATCCTTCACCCTGACTATGTTCTCAACCCTTCAGCCTGACTGTGTTCTCAATCCTTCAACTTGACTGTGTTCTCAAACCCTTAACACAGAATGTGTTGCCAATCCATCACCCTGACTGTGTTCTACACCCTTCACCCTGACTGTGTTCTCAACCCTTCACCCTAACTATGTTCCCAACCCTTCACCCTGACTGTGTTCTCAATCCTTCACCCTGAGTGTGTTCTCAATCCTTCACCCTGACTATGTTCTCAACCCTTCAGACTGACTCTGTTCTCAACCCTTCACCCTGACTGTGTTCTCAATCCTTCAACTTGACTGTGTTCTCAAACCCTTAACACAGAATGTGTTCCCAATCCATCACCCTGACTGTGTTCTACACCCTTCACCCTGACTGTGTTCTCAACCCTTCACCCTAACTATGTTCTCAACCCTTCACCCTCACTGTGTTCTCAAACCCTTCACCCTAACTGTGTTCTCAATCCTTCATCCTGACTGTGTTCTCAATCCTTCACTGTGACTGTGTTCTCCACACTTCACCGTGACTGTGTTCTCAACCCTTCACTCTGACTGTGATCTCAACCCTTCATTCTGACTGTGTTCTCAATCCTTCTCCGTGACTGTGTTCTCAACCCTTCTCCGTGACTGTGTTCTCAACCCTTCTCCGTGACTGTGATCTCAACCCTTCATCCTGACTGTGTTCCCAATCCTTCATCCTGACTGTGTTCTCAATCCTTCAACCTGACTGTGTTCCCAACCCTTCACCCTGACTGTGTTCCCAACCCTTCACCCTGACTGTGTTCCCAATCCTTCACCCTGACTGTGTTCCCAACCCTTCAGCCTGACTGTGTTCCCAACCCTTCAGCCTGACTGTGTTCCCAACCCTTCACCCTGACTGTGTTCTCAATCCTTCAACCTGACTGTGTTCTCATTCCTTCACCTGACTGTGTTCCCAACCCTTCACCCTGACTGTGTTCTCAATCCTTCACCCTGACTGTGTTCTCAATCCTTCACCTGACTGTGTTCCCAACCCTTCACCCTGACTGTGATCTCAATCCTTCACCCTGAATGTGATCTCAATCCTTCACCCTGACTGTGATCTCAATCCTTCACCCTGACTGTGATCTCAATCCTCCACCCTGACTGTGATCTCAATCCTTCACCCTGACTGTGTTCTCAACCATTCACCCTGTCTGTGTTCTCAATCCTTCACCCTGACTGTGTTCTCAATCCTTCACCCTGACTGTGATCTCAATCCTCCACCCTGACTGTGATCTCAATCCTTCACCCTGACTGTGATCTCAATCCTTCACCCTGACTGTGTTCTCAACCCTTCAGCCTGACTTTGTTCTCAACCCTTCTCCGTGACTGTGTTCTCAATCCTTCACCCTGACTGTGTTCTCAATCCTTCACCCTGACTGTGTTCCCAACCGTTCACCCTGACTGTGTTCTCAATCCTTCACCCTGACTATGTTCTCAACCCTTCAGCCTGACTGTGTTCTCAATCCTTCAACTTGACTGTGTTCTCAAACCCTTAACACAGAATGTGTTGCCAATCCATCACCCTGACTGTGTTCCCAGCCCTTCACCGTGACTGTGTTCCCAACCGTTCACCCTGACTGTGTTCTCAATCCTTCACCCTGACTATGTTCTCAACCCTTCAGCCTGACTGTGTTCTCAATCCTTCAACTTGACTGTGTTCTCAAACCCTTAACACAGAATGTGTTGCCAATCCATCACCCTGACTGTGTTCCCAGCCCTTCACCGTGACTGTGTTCCCAACCGTTCACCCTGACTGTGTTCTCAATCCTTCACCCTGACTATGTTCTCAACCCTTCACCCTGACTGTGTTCTTAATCCTTCACCCTGACTGTGTTCTCAACCCTTCTCCGTGACTGTGTTCTCAATCCTTCACCCTGACTGTGTTCTCAATCCTTCACCCTGACTGTGTTCCCAACCGTTCACCCTGACTGTGTTCTCAATCCTTCACCCTGACTATGTTCTCAACCCTTCAGCCTGACTGTGTTCTCAATCCTTCAACTTGACTGTGTTCTCAAACCCTTAACACAGAATGTGTTGCCAATCCATCACCCTGACTGTGTTCTACACCCTTCACCCTGACTGTGTTCTCAACCCTTCACCCTAACTATGTTCCCAACCCTTCACCCTGACTGTGTTCTCAATCCTTCACCCTGAGTGTGTTCTCAATCCTTCACCCTGACTATGTTCTCAACCCTTCAGACTGACTCTGTTCTCAACCCTTCACCCTGACTGTGTTCTCAATCCTACAACTTGACTGTGTTCTCAAACCCTTAACACAGAATGTGTTCCCAATCCATCACCCTGACTGTGTTCTACACCCTTCACCCTGACTGTGTTCTCAACCCTTCACCCTAACTATGTTCTCAACCCTTCACCCTCACTGTGTTCTCAAACCCTTCACCCTAACTGTGTTCTCAATCCTTCATCCTGACTGTGTTCTCAATCCTTCACTGTGACTGTGTTCTCCACACTTCACCGTGACTGTGTTCTCAACCCTTCACTCTGACTGTGATCTCAACCCTTCATTCTGACTGTGTTCTCAACCCTTCTCCGTGACTGTGTTCTCAACCCTTCTCCGTGACTGTGATCTCAACCCTTCATCCTGACTGTGTTCCCAATCCTTCATCCTGACTGTGTTCTCAATCCTTCAACCTGACTGTGTTCCCAACCCTTCACCCTGACTGTGTTCCCAACCCTTCACCCTGACTGTGTTCCCAATCCTTCACCCTGACTGTGTTCCCAACCCTTCAGCCTGACTGTGTTCCCAACCCTTCAGCCTGACTGTGTTCCCAACCCTTCACCCTGACTGTGTTCTCAATCCTTCAACCTGACTGTGTTCTCATTCCTTCACCTGACTGTGTTCCCAACCCTTCACCCTGACTGTGTTCTCAATCCTTCACCCTGACTGTGTTCTCAATCCTTCACCTGACTGTGTTCCCAACCCTTCACCCTGACTGTGATCTCAATCCTTCACCCTGAATGTGATCTCAATCCTTCACCCTGACTGTGATCTCAATCCTTCACCCTGACTGTGATCTCAATCCTCCACCCTGACTGTGATCTCAATCCTTCACCCTGACTGTGTTCTCAACCATTCACCCTGTCTCTGTTCTCAATCCTTCACCCTGACTGTGTTCTCAATCCTTCACCCTGACTGTGATCTCAATCCTCCACCCTGACTGTGATCTCAATCCTTCACCCTGACTGTGATCTCAATCCTTCACCCTGACTGTGTTCTCAACCCTTCAGCCTGACTTTGTTCTCAACCCTTCTCCGTGACTGTGTTCTCAATCCTTCATCCTGACTGTGTTCTCAATCCTTCACCCTGACTGTGTTCCCAACCGTTCACCCTGACTGTGTTCTCAATCCTTCACCCTGACTATGTTCTCAACCCTTCAGCCTGACTGTGTTCTCAATCCTTCAACTTGACTGTGTTCTCAAACCCTTAACACAGAATGTGTTGCCAATCCATCACCCTGACTGTGTTCCCAGCCCTTCACCGTGACTGTGTTCCCAACCGTTCACCCTGACTGTGTTCTCAATCCTTCACCCTGACTATGTTCTCAACCCTTCAGCCTGACTGTGTTCTCAATCCTTCAACTTGACTGTGTTCTCAAACCCTTAACACAGAATGTGTTGCCAATCCATCACCCTGACTGTGTTCCCAACCCTTCAGACTGACTCTGTTCTCAACCCTTCACCCTGACTGTGTTCTCAATCCTTCAACTTGACTGTGTTCTCAAACCCTTAACACAGAATGTGTTCCCAATCCATCACCCTGACTGTGTTCTACACCCTTCACCCTGACTGTGTTCTCAACCCTTCTCCCTGACTGTGTTCCCAATCCATCACCCTGACTGTGTTCTCAATCCTCCACCGTGACTGTGTTCCCAATCCTTCACTCTGATTGTGTTCTCAACCCTTCACCCTGACTGTGTTCCCAATCATTCACCCAGACTGTGTTCTCATACCTTCACCCTGACTGTGTTCCCAATCCTTCATCCAGACTGTGTTCTCAATCCTTCACCCTGACTGTGTTCTCAATCCTTCACCCCGACTGTGTTCTCAATCCTTCACCCCGACTGCGTTCTCCACCCTTCGCCCTCACTGTGTTCTCAACCCTTCACCCAGACTGTGTTCACAATCCTTCACCTTGAGTGTGTTCTCAATCCTTCAGCCTGACTGTGTTCTCAACCGTTCACCCTGACTGTGTTTTCAACCCTTCACCCTGACTGTGTTCTCAATCTTTCATCCTGACTGTGTTCTCAATCCATCACCCTGACTGTGTTCCCAACCCTTCACCCTGATTGTGTTCTCAATCCATCACCCTGACTGTGTTCTCAATCCTTCACCGTGACTGTGTTCCCAATCTTTCACCCTGACTGTGTTCTCAACCCTTCACCCTGACTGTGTTCCCAATCCTTCACCCTGACTGTGTTCTCAATCCATCACCCTGACTGTGTTCTCAATCCTCCACCGTGACTGTGTTCCCAATCCTTCACTCTGATTGTGTTCTCAACCCTTCACCCTGACTGTGTTCCCAACCCTTCAGCCTGACTGTGTTCTCAACCGTTCACCCTGACTGTGTTCTCAACCCTTCACCCTGACTGTGTTCTCAATCCTTCACCCTGACTGTGTTCTCAATCCTTCACCCTGACTGTGATCTCAAACCTTCTTTCTGACTGTGTTCTCAACCCTTCACCCTGATTGTGTTCTCAATCCATCACCCTGACTGTGTTCTCAATATTTCACCGTGACTGTGTTCCCAATCTTTCACCCTGATTGTGTTCTCAACCCTTCACCCTGACTGTGTTCCCAATCCTTCACCCTGATTGTGTTCTCAACCCTTCACCCTGACTGTGTTCTCAAACCCTTCACCCTGACTGTGTTCTCAATCCATCACCCTGACTGTGTTCTCATTCCTTCACCGTGACTGTGTTCCCAATCCTTCACCCCAACAGTGTTCTCAACCCTCTACTTTGACTGTGTTCCCAATCCATCACCCTGACTGTATTGTCAACCCTTCACCCTAACTGTGTTCTAAATCCTTCACCCTGACTGTGTTCTCAATCCATCACCCTGACTATGTTCTCAATACTTCAACCTGACTGTGTTCCCAATCCTGCACCCTGACTGTCTTCTCAATCCTTCAACCTGACTGTGTTCCCAATCCTTCATCTTTACTGTGTTCCCAATCCTTCACCTTGACTGTGTTCTCAATCCTTCAACCTGACTGTGTTCCCAACCCTCACCCTAAATGTGTTCTCAATCCTTTTCCATTGACTGTGTTCTCAATCCATCAACCTGACTATGTTCCTAACCCTTCACACTGACTGTGTTCTCAACCCTTCACCCTTACTGTGTTCTCAATCCTTCAACCTGACTGTGCTCTCAGTCCTTCATCCTGACTGTGTTCTCATCCCTTCACCCTGACGGTGTTCCCAAACCATCGCCCTGACTGTGTTTTCAACCCTTCATCCTGACTGTGTTCTCAGTCCTTCACCCTGACTGTGTTCTCAATCCTTCACCCTGACTGTGTTCTCAGTCCTTCACCCTGACTGTGTTCTCAACCCTTCATCATGACTGTGTTCTCAACACTTTATCATGACTGTGTTCTCAATCTTTCACCCTGACTGTGTTCTCAATCCTTCATCCTGACTGTGTTCTCAAACCTTCACCCTGACTGTGTTTTCAACCCTTCACCCTGACTGTGTTCTCAATCCTTCATCCTGACTGTGTTCTCAATACTTCACCTTTACTGTGTTCTCAAACCCTTCACCCTGACTGTGTTCCCAACCCGTCACCGTGACTGTGTTCCCAACCCTTCACCCTGACTGTGTTCTCAATCCTTCACCCTGACTGTGTTCCCAACCCTTCAGCCTGACTGTGTTCCCAACCCTTCACCCTGACTGTGTTCTCAATCCTTCAACCTGACTGTGTTCTCATTCCTTCACCTGACTGTGTTCCCAACCCTTCACCCTGACTGTGTTCTCAATCCTTCACCCTGACTGTGTTCTCAATCCTTCACCTGACTGTGTTCCCAACCCTTCACCCTGACTGTGATCTCAATCCTTCACCCTGAATGTGATCTCAATCCTTCACCCTGACTGTGATCTCAATCCTTCACCCTGACTGTGATCTCAATCCTCCACCCTGACTGTGATCTCAATCCTTCACCCTGACTGTGTTCTCAACCATTCACCCTGTCTGTGTTCTCAATCCTTCACCCTGACTGTATTCTTAATCCTTCACCCTGACTGTGATCTCAATCCTCCACCCTGACTGTGATCTCAATCCTTCACCCTGACTGTGATCTCAATCCTTCACCCTGACTGTGTTCTCAACCCTTCAGCCTGACTTTGTTCTCAACCCTTCTCCGTGACTGTGTTCTCAATCCTTCACCCTGACTGTGTTCTCAATCCTTCACCCTGACTGTGTTCCCAACCGTTCACCCTGACTGTGTTCTCAATCCTTCACCCTGACTATGTTCTCAACCCTTCAGCCTGACTGTGTTCTCAATCCTTCAACTTGACTGTGTTCTCAAACCCTTAACACAGAATGTGTTGCCAATCCATCACCCTGACTGTGTTCTACACCCTTCACCCTGACTGTGTTCTCAACCCTTCACCCTAACTATGTTCCCAACCCTTCACCCTGACTGTGTTCTCAATCCTTCACCCTGAGTGTGTTCTCAATCCTTCACCCTGACTATGTTCTCAACCCTTCAGACTGACTCTGTTCTCAACCCTTCACCCTGACTGTGTTCTCAATCCTTCAACTTGACTGTGTTCTCAAACCCTTAACACAGAATGTGTTCCCAATCCATCACCCTGACTGTGTTCTACACCCTTCACCCTGACTGTGTTCTCAACCCTTCACCCTAACTATGTTCTCAACCCTTCACCCTCACTGTGTTCTCAAACCCTTCACCCTAACTGTGTTCTCAATCCTTCACCCTGACTGTGTTCTCAATCCTTCACCCTGACTGTGATCTCAATCCTCCACCCTGACTGTGATCTCAATCCTTCACCCTGACTGTGATCTCAATCCTTCACCCTGACTGTGTTCTCAACCCTTCAGCCTGACTTTGTTCTCAACCCTTCTCCGTGACTGTGTTCTCATTCCTTCACCTGACTGTGTTCCCAACCCTTCACCCTGACTGTGTTCTCAATCCTTCACCCTGACTGTGTTCTCAATCCTTCACCTGACTGTGTTCCCAACCCTTCACCCTGACTGTGATCTCAATCCTTCACCCTGAATGTGATCTCAATCCTTCACCCTGACTGTGATCTCAATCCTTCACCCTGACTGTGATCTCAATCCTCCACCCTGACTGTGATCTCAATCCTTCACCCTGACTGTGTTCTCAACCATTCACCCTGTCTGTGTTCTCAATCCTTCACCCTGACTGTATTCTTAATCCTTCACCCTGACTGTGATCTCAATCCTCCACCCTGACTGTGATCTCAATCCTTCACCCTGACTGTGATCTCAATCCTTCACCCTGACTGTGTTCTCAACCCTTCAGCCTGACTTTGTTCTCAACCCTTCTCCGTGACTGTGTTCTCAATCCTTCACCCTGACTGTGTTCTCAATCCTTCACCCTGACTGTGTTCCCAACCGTTCACCCTGACTGTGTTCTCAATCCTTCACCCTGACTATGTTCTCAACCCTTCAGCCTGACTGTGTTCTCAATCCTTCAACTTGACTGTGTTCTCAAACCCTTAACACAGAATGTGTTGCCAATCCATCACCCTGACTGTGTTCTACACCCTTCACCCTGACTGTGTTCTCAACCCTTCACCCTAACTATGTTCCCAACCCTTCACCCTGACTGTGTTCTCAATCCTTCACCCTGAGTGTGTTCTCAATCCTTCACCCTGACTATGTTCTCAACCCTTCAGACTGACTCTGTTCTCAACCCTTCACCCTGACTGTGTTCTCAATCCTACAACTTGACTGTGTTCTCAAACCCTTAACACAGAATGTGTTCCCAATCCATCACCCTGACTGTGTTCTACACCCTTCACCCTGACTGTGTTCTCAACCCTTCACCCTAACTATGTTCTCAACCCTTCACCCTCACTGTGTTCTCAAACCCTTCACCCTAACTGTGTTCTCAATCCTTCACCCTGACTGTGTTCTCAATCCTTCACCCTGACTGTGATCTCAATCCTCCACCCTGACTGTGATCTCAATCCTTCACCCTGACTGTGATCTCAATCCTTCACCCTGACTGTGTTCTCAACCCTTCAGCCTGACTTTGTTCTCAACCCTTCTCCGTGACTGTGTTCTCAATCCTTCACCCTGACTGTGTTCTCAATCCTTCACCCTGACTGTGTTCTCAATCTTTCATCCTGACTGTGTTCTCAATCCATCACCCTGACTGTGTTCCCAACCCTTCACCCTGATTGTGTTCTCAATCCATCACCCTGACTGTGTTCTCAATCCTTCACCGTGACTGTGTTCCCAATCTTTCACCCTGACTGTGTTCTCAACCCTTCACCCTGACTGTGTTCCCAATCCTTCACCCTGACTGTGTTCTCAATCCATCACCCTGACTGTGTTCTCAATCCTCCACCGTGACTGTGTTCCCAATCCTTCACTCTGATTGTGTTCTCAACCCTTCACCCTGACTGTGTTCCCAACCCTTCAGCCTGACTGTGTTCTCAACCGTTCACCCTGACTGTGTTCTCAACCCTTCACCCTGACTGTGTTCTCAATCCTTCACCCTGACTGTGTTCTCAATCCTTCACCCTGACTGTGATCTCAAACCTTCTTTCTGACTGTGTTCTCAACCCTTCACCCTGATTGTGTTCTCAATCCATCACCCTGACTGTGTTCTCAATATTTCACCGTGACTGTGTTCCCAATCTTTCACCCTGATTGTGTTCTCAACCCTTCACCCTGACTGTGTTCCCAATCCTTCACCCTGATTGTGTTCTCAACCCTTCACCCTGACTGTGTTCTCAAACCCTTCACCCTGACTGTGTTCTCAATCCATCACCCTGACTGTGTTCTCATTCCTTCACCGTGACTGTGTTCCCAATCCTTCACCCCAACAGTGTTCTCAACCCTCTACTTTGACTGTGTTCCCAATCCATCACCCTGACTGTATTGTCAACCCTTCACCCTAACTGTGTTCTAAATCCTTCACCCTGACTGTGTTCTCAATCCATCACCCTGACTATGTTCTCAATACTTCAACCTGACTGTGTTCCCAATCCTGCACCCTGACTGTCTTCTCAATCCTTCAACCTGACTGTGTTCCCAATCCTTCATCTTTACTGTGTTCCCAATCCTTCACCTTGACTGTGTTCTCAATCCTTCAACCTGACTGTGTTCCCAACCCTCACCCTAAATGTGTTCTCAATCCTTTTCCATTGACTGTGTTCTCAATCCATCAACCTGACTATGTTCCTAACCCTTCACACTGACTGTGTTCTCAACCCTTCACCCTTACTGTGTTCTCAATCCTTCAACCTGACTGTGCTCTCAGTCCTTCATCCTGACTGTGTTCTCATCCCTTCACCCTGACGGTGTTCCCAAACCATCGCCCTGACTGTGTTTTCAACCCTTCATCCTGACTGTGTTCTCAGTCCTTCACCCTGACTGTGTTCTCAATCCTTCACCCTGACTGTGTTCTCAGTCCTTCACCCTGACTGTGTTCTCAACCCTTCATCATGACTGTGTTCTCAACACTTTATCATGACTGTGTTCTCAATCTTTCACCCTGACTGTGTTCTCAATCCTTCATCCTGACTGTGTTCTCAAACCTTCACCCTGACTGTGTTTTCAACCCTTCACCCTGACTGTGTTCCCAATCCTTCACCCTGACTGTGTTCCCAACCCTTCAGCCTGACTGTGTTCCCAACCCTTCAGCCTGACTGTGTTCCCAACCCTTCACCCTGACTGTGTTCTCAATCCTTCAACCTGACTGTGTTCTCATTCCTTCACCTGACTGTGTTCCCAACCCTTCACCCTGACTGTGTTCTCAATCCTTCACCCTGACTGTGTTCTCAATCCTTCACCTGACTGTGTTCCCAACCCTTCACCCTGACTGTGATCTCAATCCTTCACCCTGAATGTGATCTCAATCCTTCACCCTGACTGTGATCTCAATCCTTCACCCTGACTGTGATCTCAATCCTCCACCCTGACTGTGATCTCAATCCTTCACCCTGACTGTGTTCTCAACCATTCACCCTGTCTGTGTTCTCAATCCTTCACCCTGACTGTGTTCTCAATCCTTCACCCTGACTGTGATCTCAATCCTCCACCCTGACTGTGATCTCAATCCTTCACCCTGACTGTGATCTCAATCCTTCACCCTGACTGTGTTCTCAACCCTTCAGCCTGACTTTGTTCTCAACCCTTCTCCGTGACTGTGTTCTCAATCCTTCATCCTGACTGTGTTCTCAATCCTTCACCCTGACTGTGTTCCCAACCGTTCACCCTGACTGTGTTCTCAATCCTTCACCCTGACTATGTTCTCAACCCTTCAGCCTGACTGTGTTCTCAATCCTTCAACTTGACTGTGTTCTCAAACCCTTAACACAGAATGTGTTGCCAATCCATCACCCTGACTGTGTTCCCAGCCCTTCACCGTGACTGTGTTCCCAACCGTTCACCCTGACTGTGTTCTCAATCCTTCACCCTGACTATGTTCTCAACCCTTCAGCCTGACTGTGTTCTCAATCCTTCAACTTGACTGTGTTCTCAAACCCTTAACACAGAATGTGTTGCCAATCCATCACCCTGACTGTGTTCCCAACCCTTCAGACTGACTCTGTTCTCAACCCTTCACCCTGACTGTGTTCTCAATCCTTCAACTTGACTGTGTTCTCAAACCCTTAACACAGAATGTGTTCCCAATCCATCACCCTGACTGTGTTCTACACCCTTCACCCTGACTGTGTTCTCAACCCTTCTCCCTGACTGTGTTCCCAATCCATCACCCTGACTGTGTTCCCAACCGTTCACCCTGACTGTGTTCTCAATCCTTCACCCTGACTATGTTCTCAACCCTTCAGCCTGACTGTGTTCTCAATCCTTCAACTTGACTGTGTTCTCAAACCCTTAACACAGAATGTGTTGCCAATCCATCACCCTGACTGTGTTCTACACCCTTCACCCTGACTGTGTTCTCAACCCTTCACCCTAACTATGTTCCCAACCCTTCACCCTGACTGTGTTCTCAATCCTTCACCCTGAGTGTGTTCTCAATCCTTCACCCTGACTATGTTCTCAACCCTTCAGACTGACTCTGTTCTCAACCCTTCACCCTGACTGTGTTCTCAATCCTTCAACTTGACTGTGTTCTCAAACCCTTAACACAGAATGTGTTCCCAATCCATCACCCTGACTGTGTTCTACACCCTTCACCCTGACTGTGTTCTCAACCCTTCACCCTAACTATGTTCTCAACCCTTCACCCTCACTGTGTTCTCAAACCCTTCACCCTAACTGTGTTCTCAATCCTTCACCCTGACTGTGTTCTCAATCCTTCACCCTGACTGTGATCTCAATCCTCCACCCTGACTGTGATCTCAATCCTTCACCCTGACTGTGATCTCAATCCTTCACCCTGACTGTGTTCTCAACCCTTCAGCCTGACTTTGTTCTCAACCCTTCTCCGTGACTATGTTCTCAATCCTTCACCCTGACTGTGTTCTCAATCCTTCACCCTGACTGTGTTCCCAACCGTTCACCCTGACTGTGTTCTCAATCCTTCACCCTGACTATGTTCTCAACCCTTCAGCCTGACTGTGTTCTCAATCCTTCAACTTGACTGTGTTCTCAAACCCTTAACACAGAATGTGTTGCCAATCCATCACCCTGACTGTGTTCTACACCCTTCACCCTGACTGTGTTCTCAACCCTTCACCCTAACTATGTTCCCAACCCTTCACCCTGACTGTGTTCTCAATCCTTCACCCTGAGTGTGTTCTCAATCCTTCACCCTGACTATGTTCTCAACCCTTCAGACTGACTCTGTTCTCAACCCTTCACCCTGACTGTGTTCTCAATCCTTCAACTTGACTGTGTTCTCAAACCCTTAACACAGAATGTGTTCCCAATCCATCACCCTGACTGTGTTCTACACCCTTCACCCTGACTGTGTTCTCAACCCTTCACCCTAACTATTTTCTCAACCCTTCACCCTCACTGTGTTCTCAAACCCTTCACCCTAACTGTGTTCTCAATCCTTCACCCTGACTGTGTTCTCAATCCTTCACTGTGACTGTGTTCTCCACACTTCACCGTGACTGTGTTCTCAACCCTTCACTCTGACTGTGATCTCAACCCTTCATTCTGACTGTGTTCTCAATCCTTCTCCGTGACTGTGTTCTCAACCCTTCTCCGTGACTGTGTTCTCAACCCTTCTCCGTGACTGTGATCTCAACCCTTCATCCTGACTGTGTTCCCAATCCTTCATCCTGACTGTGTTCTCAATCCTTCAACCTGACTGTGTTCCCAACCCTTCACCCTGACTGTGTTCCCAACCCTTCACCCTGACTGTGTTCCCAATCCTTCACCCTGACTGTGTTCCCAACCCTTCAGCCTGACTGTGTTCCCAACCCTTCAGCCTGACTGTGTTCCCAACCCTTCACCCTGACTGTGTTCTCAATCCTTCAACCTGACTGTGTTCTCATTCCTTCACCTGACTGTGTTCCCAACCCTTCACCCTGACTGTGTTCTCAATCCTTCACCCTGACTGTGTTCTCAATCCTTCACCTGACTGTGTTCCCAACCCTTCACCCTGACTGTGATCTCAATCCTTCACCCTGAATGTGATCTCAATCCTTCACCCTGACTGTGATCTCAATCCTTCACCCTGACTGTGATCTCAATCCTCCACCCTGACTGTGATCTCAATCCTTCACCCTGACTGTGTTCTCAACCATTCACCCTGTCTGTGTTCTCAATCCTTCACCCTGACTGTGTTCTCAATCCTTCACCCTGACTGTGATCTCAATCCTCCACCCTGACTGTGATCTCAATCCTTCACCCTGACTGTGATCTCAATCCTTCACCCTGACTGTGTTCTCAACCCTTCAGCCTGACTTTGTTCTCAACCCTTCTCCGTGACTGTGTTCTCAATCCTTCACCCTGACTGTGTTCTCAATCCTTCACCCTGACTGTGTTCCCAACCGTTCACCCTGACTGTGTTCTCAATCCTTCACCCTGACTATGTTCTCAACCCTTCAGCCTGACTGTGTTCTCAATCCTTCAACTTGACTGTGTTCTCAAACCCTTAACACGGAATGTGTTGCCAATCCATCACCCTGACTGTGTTCCCAACCCTTCACCGTGACTGTGTTCCCAACCGTTCACCCTGACTGTGTTCTCAATCCTTCACCCTGACTATGTTCTCAACCCTTCAGCCTGACTGTGTTCTCAATCCTTCAACTTGACTGTGTTCTCAAACCCTTAACACAGAATGTGTTGCCAATCCATCACCCTGACTGTGTTCCCAACCCTTCAGACTGACTCTGTTCTCAACCCTTCACCCTGACTGTGTTCTCAATCCTTCAACTTGACTGTGTTCTCAAACCCTTAACACAGAATGTGTTCCCAATCCATCACCCTGACTGTGTTCTACACCCTTCACCCTGACTGTGTTCTCAACCCTTCACCCTAACTATGTTCTCAACCCTTCACCCTCACTGTGTTCTCAAACCCTTCACCCTAACTGTGTTCTCAATCCTTCATCCTGACTGTGTTCTCAATCCTTCACTCTGACTGTGTTCTCCACACTTCACCGTGACTGTGTTCTCAACCCTTCACTCTGACTGTGATCTCTGCCCTTCATTCTGACTGTGTTCTCAATCCTTCACTGTGACTGTGTTCTCAACCCTTCTCCGTGACTGTGTTCTCAACCCTTCTCCGTGACTGTGATCTCAACCCTTCATCCTGACTGTGTTCCCAATCCTTCACCCTGACTGTGTTCTCAATCCTTCAACCTGACTGTGTTCCCAACCCTTCACCCTGACTGTGTTCCCAACCCTTCACCCTGACTGTGTTCCCAATCCTTCACCCTGACTGTGTTCCCAACCCTTCACCCTGACTGTGTTCTCAGACCCTTCACCCTGACTATGTTCCCAACCCTTCACCCTGACTGTGTTCTCAATCCTTCACCCTGACTGTGTTCCCAACCCTTCACCCTGACTGTGTTCTCAATCCTTCACCCTGACTGTGTTCTCAACCCTTCAGCCTGACTCTGTTCTACACCCTTCACCCTGACTGTGTTCTCAATCCTTCATCCTGACTGTGTTCTCAATCGTTCACCCTGACTCTGATCTCTACCCTTCATCCTGACTGTGTTCTCAATCCTTCAACTTGACTGTGTTCTCAAACCCTTAACACAGAATGTGTTCCCAATCCATCACCCTGACTGTGTTCTCCACCCTTCACCCTGACTGTATTCTCAAACCCTTCACCCTAACTGTGTTCTCAATCCTTCAACCTGACTGTGTTCTAAATCCTTCACTGTGACTGTGTTCTGAATCCTTCACCCTGACTGTGTTCTCAACCCTTCACCGTGACTGTGTTCCCAACCCTTCACCCTGACTGTGTTCCCAACCCTTCACCCTGACTGTGTTCCCAACCCTTCACCCTGACTGTGTTCCCAACCCTTCACCATGACTGTGTTCTTAATCCTTCACCCTGACTGTGTTCACAACCCTTCACCGTGACGGTGTTCCCAACCTTTCACCCTGACTGTGTTCTCAATCCTTCACCCTAACTGTGTTCCCAACCCTTCACCCTGACTGTGTTCTCAACCCTTCACCGTGACTGTGTTCCCAACCCTTCACCCTGACTGTGTTCTTAATCCTTCACCCTGACTGTGTTCCCAACCCTTCACCGTGACTATGTTCCCAACCCTTCACCCTGACTGTGTTCTTAATCCTTCACCCTGACTGTGTTCCCAACACTTCACCGTGATTGTGTTCCCAACCTTTCACCCTGACTGTGTTCTCAATCCTTCACCCTGACTGTGTTCTCAATCTTTCACCCTGACTGTATTCTCAATCCTTCACCCTAACTGTGTTCCCAACCCTTCACCCTTACTGTGTTCTCAATCCTTCACCCTGACTGTGTTCTCAATCTTTCACCCTGACTGTATTCTCAAACCTTCACCCTAACTGTGTTCTCAATCCTTCACCGTGACTGTGGTCTCAATCCTTCACCCTGAATGTGTTCACAAACCTTCACCCTGACTGTGTTCTTAATCCTTCACCCTGACTGTGTTCCCAACACTTCACCGTGACTGTGTTCCCAACCTTTCACCATGACTGTGTTCTCAATCCTTCACCCTGACTGTGTTCTCAATCTTTCACCCTGACTGTATTCTCAATCCTTCACCCTAACTGTGTTCCCAACCCTTCACCCTAACTGTGTTCTCAATCCTTCACCCTGACTGTGTTCTCAATCTTTCACCCTGACTGTATTCTCAAACCTTCACCCTAACTGTGTTCTCAATCCTTCACCGTGACTGTGGTCTCAATCCTTCACCCTGAATGTGTTCTCAAACCTTCACCCTGACTGTGTTCTTAATCCTTCACCCTGACTGTGTTCCCAACACTTCACCGTGACTGTGTTCCCAACCTTTCACCATGACTGTGTTCTCAATCCTTCACCCTGACTGTGTTCTCAATCTTTCACCCTGACTGTGTTTTCAACCCTTCACCCTGACTGTGTTCTTAATCCTTCACCCTGACTGTGTTCTCAACCCTTCACCCAGACTGTGTTCACAATCCTTCACCTTGAGTGTGTTCTCAATCCTTCAGCCTGACTGTGTTCTCAACCGTTCACCCTGACTGTGTTTTCAACCCTTCACCCTGACTGTGTTCTCAATCTTTCATCCTGACTGTGTTCTCAATCCATCACCCTGACTGTGTTCCCAACCCTTCACCCTGATTGTGTTCTCAATCCATCACCCTGACTGTGTTCTCAATCCTTCACCGTGACTGTGTTCCCAATCTTTCACCCTGACTGTGTTCTCAACCCTTCACCCTGACTGTGTTCCCAATCCTTCACCCTGACTGTGTTCTCAATCCATCACCCTGACTGTGTTCTCAATCCTCCACCGTGACTGTGTTCCCAATCCTTCACTCTGATTGTGTTCTCAACCCTTCACCCTGACTGTGTTCCCAACCCTTCAGCCTGACTGTGTTCTCAACCGTTCACCCTGACTGTGTTCTCAACCCTTCACCCTGACTGTGTTCTCAATCCTTCACCCTGACTGTGTTCTCAATCCTTCACCCTGACTGTGATCTCAAACCTTCTTTCTGACTGTGTTCTCAACCCTTCACCCTGATTGTGTTCTCAATCCATCACCCTGACTGTGTTCTCAATATTTCACCGTGACTGTGTTCCCAATCTTTCACCCTGATTGTGTTCTCAACCCTTCACCCTGACTGTGTTCCCAATCCTTCACCCTGATTGTGTTCTCAACCCTTCACCCTGACTGTGTTCTCAAACCCTTCACCCTGACTGTGTTCTCAATCCATCACCCTGACTGTGTTCTCATTCCTTCACCGTGACTGTGTTCCCAATCCTTCACCCCAACAGTGTTCTCAACCCTCTACTGTGACTGTGTTCCCAATCCATCACCCTGACTGTATTGTCAACCCTTCACCCTAACTGTGTTCTAAATCCTTCACCCTGACTGTGTTCTCAATCCATCACCCTGACTATGTTCTCAATACTTCAACCTGACTGTGTTCCCAATCCTGCACCCTGACTGTGTTCTCAATCCTTCAACCTGACTGTGTTCCCAATCCTTCATCTTTACTGTGTTCCCAATCCTTCACCTTGACTGTGTTCTCAATCCTTCAACCTGACTGTGTTCCCAACCCTCACCCTAAATGTGTTCTCAATCCTTTTCCATTGACAGTGTTCTCAATCCATCAACCTGACTATGTTCCTACCCCTTCACACTGACTGTGTTCTCAACCCTTCACCCTTACTGTGTTCTCAATCCTTCAACCTGACTGTGCTCTCAGTCCTTCATCCTGACTGTGTTCTCATCCCTTCACCCTGACGGTGTTCCCAAACCATCGCCCTGACTGTGTTTTCAACCCTTCATCCTGACTGTGTTCTCAGTCCTTCACCCTGACTGTGTTCTCAATCCTTCACCCTGACTGTGTTCTCAGTCCTTCACCCTGACTGTGTTCTCAACCCTTCATCATGACTGTGTTCTCAACACTTTATCATGACTGTGTTCTCAATCTTTCACCCTGACTGTGTTCTCAATCCTTCATCCTGACTGTGTTCTCAAACCTTCACCCTGACTGTGTTTTCAACCCTTCACCCTGACTGTGTTCTCAATCCTTCATCCTGACTGTGTTCTCAATACTTCACCTTTACTGTGTTCTCAAACCCTTCACCCTGACTGTGTTCCCAACCCGTCACCGTGACTGTGTTCCCAACCCTTCACCCTGACTGTGTTCTCAATCCTTCACCCTGACTGTGTTCCCAACCCTTCAGCCTGACTGTGTTCCCAACCCTTCACCCTGACTGTGTTCTCAATCCTTCAACCTGACTGTGTTCTCATTCCTTCACCTGACTGTGTTCCCAACCCTTCACCCTGACTGTGTTCTCAATCCTTCACCCTGACTGTGTTCTCAATCCTTCACCTGACTGTGTTCCCAACCCTTCACCCTGACTGTGATCTCAATCCTTCACCCTGAATGTGATCTCAATCCTTCACCCTGACTGTGATCTCAATCCTTCACCCTGACTGTGATCTCAATCCTCCACCCTGACTGTGATCTCAATCCTTCACCCTGACTGTGTTCTCAACCATTCACCCTGTCTGTGTTCTCAATCCTTCACCCTGACTGTATTCTTAATCCTTCACCCTGACTGTGATCTCAATCCTCCACCCTGACTGTGATCTCAATCCTTCACCCTGACTGTGATCTCAATCCTTCACCCTGATTGTGTTCTCAACCCTTCAGCCTGACTTTGTTCTCAACCCTTCTCCGTGACTGTGTTCTCAATCCTTCACCCTGACTGTGTTCTCAATCCTTCACCCTGACTGTGTTCCCAACCGTTCACCCTGACTGTGTTCTCAATCCTTCACCCTGACTATGTTCTCAACCCTTCAGCCTGACTGTGTTCTCAATCCTTCAACTTGACTGTGTTCTCAAACCCTTAACACAGAATGTGTTGCCAATCCATCACCCTGACTGTGTTCTACACCCTTCACCCTGACTGTGTTCTCAACCCTTCACCCTAACTATGTTCCCAACCCTTCACCCTGACTGTGTTCTCAATCCTTCACCCTGAGTGTGTTCTCAATCCTTCACCCTGACTATGTTCTCAACCCTTCAGACTGACTCTGTTCTCAACCCTTCACCCTGACTGTGTTCTCAATCCTTCAACTTGACTGTGTTCTCAAACCCTTAACACAGAATGTGTTCCCAATCCATCACCCTGACTGTGTTCTACACCCTTCACCCTGACTGTGTTCTCAACCCTTCACCCTAACTATGTTCTCAACCCTTCACCCTCACTGTGTTCTCAAACCCTTCACCCTAACTGTGTTCTCAATCCTTCAACTTGACTGTGTTCTCAAACCCTTAACACAGAATGTGTTGCCAATCCATCACCCTGACTGTGTTCTACACCCTTCACCCTGACTGTGTTCTCAACCCTTCACCCTGACTGTGTTCTCAACCCTTCACCCTGACTGTGTTCTTAATCCTTCACCCTGACTGTGTTCCCAACCCTTCTCCCTGACTGTGTTCTCAATCCTTCACCCTGACTGTGTTCTCAACCCTTCACCCTGACTGTGTTCTCAATCCTTCAACTTGACTGTGTTCTCAAACCCTTAACACAGAATGTGTTCCCAATCCATCACCCTGACTGTGTTCTACACCCTTCACCCTGACTGTGTTCTCAACCCTTCACCCTAACTATGTTCTCAACCCTTCACCCTCACTGTGTTCTCAAACCCTTCACCCTAACTGTGTTCTCAATCCTTCACCCTGACTGTGTTCTCAATCCTTCACCCTGACTGTGATCTCAATCCTCCACCCTGACTGTGATCTCAATCCTTCACCCTGACTGTGATCTCAATCCTTCACCCTGACTGTGTTCTCAACCCTTCAGCCTGACTTTGTTCTCAACCCTTCTCCGTGACTATGTTCTCAATCCTTCACCCTGACTGTGTTCTCAATCCTTCACCCTGACTGTGTTCCCAACCGTTCACCCTGACTGTGTTCTCAATCCTTCACCCTGACTATGTTCTCAACCCTTCAGCCTGACTGTGTTCTCAATCCTTCAACTTGACTGTGTTCTCAAACCCTTAACACAGAATGTGTTGCCAATCCATCACCCTGACTGTGTTCTACACCCTTCACCCTGACTGTGTTCTCAACCCTTCACCCTAACTATGTTCCCAACCCTTCACCCTGACTGTGTTCTCAATCCTTCTCCCTGAGTGTGTTCTCAATCCTTCACCCTGACTATGTTCTCAACCCTTCAGACTGACTCTGTTCTCAACCCTTCACCCTGACTGTGTTCTCAATCCTTCAACTTGACTGTGTTCTCAAACCCTTAACACAGAATGTGTTCCCAATCCATCACCCTGACTGTGTTCTACACCCTTCACCCTGACTGTGTTCTCAACCCTTCACCCTAACTATTTTCTCAACCCTTCACCCTCACTGTGTTCTCAAACCCTTCACCCTAACTGTGTTCTCAATCCTTCACCCTGACTGTGTTCTCAATCCTTCACTGTGACTGTGTTCTCCACACTTCACCGTGACTGTGTTCTCAACCCTTCACTCTGACTGTGATCTCAACCCTTCATTCTGACTGTGTTCTCAATCCTTCTCCGTGACTGTGTTCTCAACCCTTCTCCGTGACTGTGTTCTCAACCCTTCTCCGTGACTGTGATCTCAACCCTTCATCCTGACTGTGTTCCCAATCCTTCATCCTGACTGTGTTCTCAATCCTTCAACCTGACTGTGTTCCCAACCCTTCACCCTGACTGTGTTCCCAACCCTTCACCCTGACTGTGTTCTTAATCCTTCACCCTGACTGTGTTCCCAACCCTTCAGCCTGACTGTGTTCCCAACCCTTCAGCCTGACTGTGTTCCCAACCCTTCACCCTGACTGTGTTCTCAATCCTTCAACCTGACTGTGTTCTCATTCCTTCACCTGACTGTGTTCCCAACCCTTCACCCTGACTGTGTTCTCAATCCTTCACCCTGACTGTGTTCTCAATCCTTCACCTGACTGTGTTCCCAACCCTTCACCCTGACTGTGATCTCAATCCTTCACCCTGAATGTGATCTCAATCCTTCACCCTGACTGTGATCTCAATCCTTCACCCTGACTGTGATCTCAATCCTCCACCCTGACTGTGATCTCAATCCTTCACCCTGACTGTGTTCTCAACCATTCACCCTGTCTGTGTTCTCAATCCTTCACCCTGACTGTGTTCTCAATCCTTCACCCTGACTGTGATCTCAATCCTCCACCCTGACTGTGATCTCAATCCTTCACCCTGACTGTGATCTCAATCCTTCACCCTGACTGTGTTCTCAACCCTTCAGCCTGACTTTGTTCTCAACCCTTCTCCGTGACTGTGTTCTCAATCCTTCACCCTGACTGTGTTCTCAATCCTTCACCCTGACTGTGTTCCCAACCGTTCACCCTGACTGTGTTCTCAATCCTTCACCCTGACTATGTTCCCAACCCTTCAGCCTGACTGTGTTCTCAATCCTTCAACTTGACTGTGTTCTCAAACCCTTAACACGGAATGTGTTGCCAATCCATCACCCTGACTGTGTTCCCAACCCTTCACCGTGAGTGTGTTCCCAACCGTTCACCCTGACTGTGTTCTCAATCCTTCACCCTGACTATGTTCTCAACCCTTCAGCCTGACTGTGTTCTCAATCCTTCAACTTGACTGTGTTCTCAAACCCTTAACACAGAATGTGTTGCCAATCCATCACCCTGACTGTGTTCCCAACCCTTCAGACTGACTCTGTTCTCAACCCTTCACCCTGACTGTGTTCTCAATCCTTCAACTTGACTGTGTTCTCAAACCCTTAACACAGAATGTGTTCCCAATCCATCACCCTGACTGTGTTCTACACCCTTCACCCTGACTGTGTTCTCAACCCTTCACCCTAACTATGTTCTCAACCCTTCACCCTCACTGTGTTCTCAAACCCTTCACCCTAACTGTGTTCTCAATCCTTCATCCTGACTGTGTTCTCAATCCTTCACTCTGACTGTGTTCTCCACACTTCACCGTGACTGTGTTCTCAACCCTTCACTCTGACTGTGATCTCTGCCCTTCATTCTGACTGTGTTCTCAATCCTTCACTGTGACTGTGTTCTCAACCCTTCTCCGTGACTGTGTTCTCAACCCTTCTCCGTGACTGTGATCTCAACCCTTCACCCTGACTGTGTTCTCAATCCTTCAACCTGACTGTGTTCCCAACCCTTCACCCTGACTGTGTTCCCAATCCTTCACCCTGACTGTGTTCCCAACCCTTCACCCTGACTGTGTTCTCAGACCCTTCACCCTGACTATGTTCCCAACCCTTCACCCTCACTGTGTTCTCAATCCTTCACCCTGACTGTGTTCCCAACCCTTCACCCTGACTGTGTTCTCAATCCTTCACCCTGACTATGTTCTCAACCCTTCAGCCTGACTCTGTTCTACACCCTTCACCCTGACTGTGTTCTCAATCCTTCATCCTGACTGTGTTCTCAATCGTTCACCCTGACTCTGATCTCTACCCTTCATCCTGACTGTGTTCTCAATCCTTCAACTTGACTGTGTTCTCAAACCCTTAACACAGAATGTGTTCCCAATCCATCACCCTGACTGTGTTCTCCACCCTTCACCCTGACTGTATTCTCAAACCCTTCACCCTAACTGTGTTCTCAATCCTTCAACCTGACTGTGTTCTAAATCCTTCACTGTGACTGTGTTCTCAACACTTCACCCTGACTGTGTTCTCAACCCTTCACCCTGACTGTGTTCTCAACCCTTCACTCTGACTGTGTTCCCAACCCTTCACCCTGACTGTGTTCCCAACCCTTCACCCTGACTGTGTTCCCAACCCTTCACCATGACTGTGTTCTTAATCCTTCACCCTGACTGTGTTCACAACCCTTCACCGTGACGGTGTTCCCAACCTTTCACCCTGACTGTGTTCTCAATCCTTCACCCTGACTGTGTTCCCAACCCTTCACCCTGACTGTGTTCTCAACCCTTCACCGTGACTGTGTTCCCAACCCTTCACCCTGACTGTGTTCTTAATCCTTCACCCTGACTGTGTTCCCAACCCTTCACCGTGACTATGTTCCCAACCCTTCACCCTGACTGTGTTCTTAATCCTTCACCCTGACTGTGTTCCCAACACTTCACCGTGATTGTGTTCCCAACCTTTCACCCTGACTGTGTTCTCAATCCTTCACCCTGACTGTGTTCTCAATCTTTCACCCTGACTGTATTCTCAATCCTTCACCCTAACTGTGTTCCCAACCCTTCACCCTTACTGTGTTCTCAATCCTTCACCCTGACTGTGTTCTCAATCTTTCACCCTGACTGTATTCTCAAACCTTCACCCTAACTGTGTTCTCAATCCTTCACCGTGACTGTGGTCTCAATCCTTCACCCTGAATGTGTTCTCAAACCTTCACCCTGACTGTGTTCTTAATCCTTCACCCTGACTGTGTTCCCAACACTTCACCGTGACTGTGTTCCCAACCTTTCACCATGACTGTGTTCTCAATCCTTCACCCTGACTGTGTTCTCAATCTTTCACCCTGACTGTATTCTCAATCCTTCACCCTAACTGTGTTCCCAACCCTTCACCCTGACTGTGTTCTCAATCCTTCACCCTGACTGTGTTCTCAATCTTTCACCCTGACTGTGTTCTCACTCTTTCGCCTGACTGTGTTCCCAACCCTTCACCCTGACTGTGTTCTCAATCCTTCACCCTGACTGTGTTCTCAATCCTTCACCCTGACTGTGTTCTCAAACCTTCACCCTGACTGTGTTCTCAACCCTTTACCCTGACTGTGTTCTTAATCCTTCACCCTGACTGTGTTCCCAACCCTTCACCCTGACTGTGTTCTCAATCCTTCACCCTGACTGTGTTCTCAATCCTTCACCCTGACTGTGTTCTGAATCCTTCACCCTGACTGTGTTCTCAAACCTTCACCCTGAGTGTGTTCTCAATCCTTCACCCTGACTCTGATCTCTCCCCTTCATCCTGACTGTGTTCTCAATCCTTCAACTTGACTGTGTTCTCAAACCCTTAACACAGAATGTGTTCCCAATCCATCACCCTGACTGTGTTCTCCACCCTTCACCCTGACTGTATTCTCAAACCCTTCACCCTAACTGTGTTCTCAATCCTTCATCCTGACTGTGTTCTAAATCCTTCACTGTGTCTGTGTTCTCAAACCTTCACCCTGACTGTGTTCTCAACCCTTCACCCTGACTGTGTTCTTAATCCTTCACCCTGACTGTGTTCCCAACCCTTCACCCTGACTGTGTTCTCAATCCTTCACCCTGACTGTGTTCTCAACCATTCACTCTGACTCTGTTCTGAATCCTTCACCCTGACTGTGTTCTCAACCCTTCACCGTGATTGTGTTCCCAACCCTTCACCCTGACTGTGTTCCCAACCCTTCACCCTGACTGTGTACCCAACCCTTCACCCTGACTGTGTTCCCAACCCATCACCATGACTGTGTTCTTAATCCTTCACCCTGACTGTGTTCACAACCATTCACCGTGACGGTGTTCCCAACCTTTCACCCTGACTGTGTTCTCAATCCTTCACCCTGACTGTGTTCCCAACCCTTCACCCTGACTGTGTTCTCAACCCTTCACCATGACTGTGTTCCCAACCCATCACCCTGACTGTGTTCTTAATCCTTCACCCTGACTGTGTTCCCAACCCTTCACCGTGACTATGTTCCCAACCCTTCACCCTGACTGTGTTCTCCACCCTTCACCCTGACTGTGTTCCCAACACTTCACCGTGACTGTGTTCCCAACCTTTCACCCTGACTGTGTTCTCAATCCTTCACCCTGACTGTGTTCTCAATCTTTCACCCTGACTGTATTCTCAATCCTTCACCCTAACTGTGTTCCCAACCCTTCACCCTTACTGTGTTCTCAATCCTTCACCCTGACTGTGTTCTCAATCTTTCACCCTGACTGTATTCTCAATCCTTCACCCGAACTGTGTTCTCAATCCTTCACCCTGACTGTGGTCTCAATCCTTCACCCTGACTATGTTCCCAACCCTTCACCCTGACTGTGTTCTTAATCCTTCACCCTGACTGTGTTCCCAACACTTCACCGTGACTGTGTTCCCAACCTTTCACCCTGACTGTGTTCTCAATCCTTCACCCTGACTGTGTTCTCAATCTTTCACCCTGACTGTATTCTCAATCCTTCACCCTAACTGTGTTCCCAACCCTTCACCCTTACTGTGTTCTCAATCCTTCACCCTGACTGTGTTCTCAATCTTTCACCCTGACTGTGTTCTCAATCTTTCGCCCTGACTGTGTTCCCAACCCTTCACCCTGACTGTGTTCTCAATCCTTCACCCTGACTGTGTTCTCAATCCTTCACCCTGACTGTGTTCTCAAACCTTCACCCTGACTGTGTTCTCAACCCTTCACCCTGACTGTGTTCTTAATCCTTCACCCTGACTGTGTTCCCAACCCTTCACCCTGACTGTGTTCTCAATCCTTCACCCTGACTGTGTTCTCAATCCTTCACCCTGACTGTGTTCTCAATCCTTCACCCTGAGTGTGTTCTCAAACCTTCACCCTGAGTGTGTTCTCAACCCTTCAGCCTGACTGTGTTCACAATCCTTCACCCTGACTGTGTTCTCAACCCTTCAGCCTGACTCTGTTCTCAACCCTTCACCCTGACTGTGTTCTCAACCCTTCACCCTGACTGTGTTCTCAACCCTTCACCCTGACTGTGTTCTTAATCCTTCACCCTGACTGTGTTACCAACCCTTCTCCCTGACTGTGTTCTCAATCCTTCACCCTGACTGTGTTCTCAACCCTTCACCCTGACTGTGTTCTCAATCCTTCAACTTGACTGTGTTCTCAAACCCTTAACACAGAATGTGTTCCCAATCCATCACCCTGACTGTGTTCTACACCCTTCACCCTGACAGTGTTCTCATCCCTTCACCCTAACTGTGTTCTCAATCCTTCATCCTGACTGTGTTCTCAATCCTTCACTGTGACTGTGTTCTCAACACTTCACCGTGACTGTGTTCTCAGACCCTTCACCCTGACTGTGATCTCAACCCTTCACTCTGACTGTGTTCTCAATCTTTCACCCTGTGTTCTCAATCTTTCGCCCTGACTGTGTTCCCAACCCTTCACCCTGACTGTGTTCTCAATCCTTCACCCTGACTGTGTTCTCAATCCTTCACCCTGACTGTGTTCTCAAACCTTCACCCTGACTGTGTTCTCAACCCTTCACCCTGACTGTGTTCTTAATCCTTCACCCTGACTGTGTTCCCAACCCTTCACCCTGACTGTGTTCTCAATCCTTTACGCTGACTGTGTTCTCAATCCTTCACCCTGACTGTGTTCACAATCCTTCACCCTGACTGTGTTCTCAAACCCTTCACCCTGACTGTGTTCTCAAACCCTTCACCCTGTCTGTGTTCCCAACCCTTCATTCAGACTGTGTTCCCAATCCTTCACCCTGACTGTGTTCTCAATCCTTCACCCTGACTGTGTTCTCAATCCTTCACCCTGACTGTGTTCTCAATCCTTCATCCAGACTGTGTTCACAATACTTCACCCTGACTGTGTTCTCAACCCTTCTCCCTGACTGTGTTCTCAACCCTTCACCCTAACTGTGTTCTCAAACCCTTCACCCTGACTGTGTTCCCAACCCTTCACCCTGACTGTGTTCTCAACCCATCATCCTGACTGTGTTCTCAACCCTTCACCCTGACTGTGTTCTCAACCCATCATCCTGACTGTGTTCTCAATCCTTCACCCTGACTGTGTTCACAATCCTTCACCCTGACTGTGTTCTCAAACCCTTCACCCTGACTGTGTTCTCAAACCCTTCACCCTGACTGTGTTCCCAACCCTTCATTCAGACTGTGTTCCCAATCCTTCACCCTGACTGTGTTCTCAAACCCTTCACCCTGACTGTGTTCTAAATCCTCCACCGTGACTGTGTTCCCAATCCTTCACCGTCACTGTGTTCTAAATCCTCCACCGTGACTGTGTTCACAATCCATCACCCTGACTGTGTTCTCAACCCTTCACCCTGTTTGTGTTCTCAACCCTTCACCTTGACTGCGTTCTCAAACCATTCACCCTGACTGTGTTCTCAATCTTTCACCCTGACTGTGTTCTAAATCCTTCACTGTGACTGTGTTCCCAATCCTTCACCCTGACTGTGTTCCCAACCCTTCACCCTGACTGTGTTCCCAACCCTTCTCCCTGACTGTGTTCTCAATACTTCACCCTGACTGTGTTCCAAACCCTTCACCCTGACTGTGTTCCCAATCCTTCACCCTGACTGTGTTCTCAATACTTCACCCTGACTGTGTTCCCAACCCTTCACCCTGACTGTGTTTCCAACCCTTCTCCCTGACTGTGTTCTCAATACTTCACCCTGACTGTGTTCCCAACCCTTCACCCTGACTGTGTTCCCAACCCTTCACCCTGACTGTGTTCTCAATACTTCACCCTGACTGTGTTCCCAACCCTTCACCCTGACTGTGTTCCCAACCCTTCACCCTGACTGTGTTCTCAATCCTTCACCCTGACTGTGTTCCCAACCCTTCACCCTGACTGTGTTCCCAACCCTTCACCCTGACTGTGTTCTCAACCCTTCACCCTGACTGTGTTCTCAACCTTTCACCCTGACTGTGTTCTCAACCCTTCACCCTAACTGTGTTCTCAAACCCTTCACCCTGACTGTGATCTCAACCCTTCATTCTGACTGTGTTCTCAACCCTTCTCCGTGACTGTGTTCTCAACACTTCACTCTGTCTGTGTTCTCAATCCTTCACCCTGACTGTGTTCCCAACCCTTCACCCTGACTGTGTTCACAACCCTTCTCCCTGACTATGTTCTCAATACTTCACCCTGACTGTGTTCTATACCCTTCACCCTGACTGTGTTCTCAATCCTTCACCCTGACTGTGTTTCCAACCCTTCACCCTGACTGTGTTCCCAACCCTTCTCCCTGACTATGTTCTCAATACTTCACCCTGACTGTGTTCTATACCCTTCACCCTGACTGTGTTCTCAATACTTCACCCTGACTGTGTTCTCAACTCTTCAGCCTGACTATGTTCTCAATACTTCACCCTGACTGTGTTCTATACCCTTCACCCTGACTGTGTTCTCAATACTTCACCCTGACTGTGTTCTCAACTCTTCACCCTGACTGTGTTCTCAATACTTCACCCTGACTGTGTTCTCAAACCCTTCACCCTGACTGTGTTCTCAACCCTTCACCCTGACTGTGTTCTCAACCCTTCACCCTAACTGTGTTCTCAAACCCTTCACCCTGACTGTGATCTCAACCCTTCATTCTGACTGTGTTCTCAACCCTTCTCCGTGACTGTGTTCTCAACCCTTCACTCTGTCTGTGATCTCAATCCTTCATCCTGAATGTGTTCTCAACCCTTCACCCTGACTGTGTTCACAACCCTTCACCTTAAATTTGTTCTCAACCCTTCACCCTGACTGTGTTCTCAACCCATCATCCTGACTGTGTTCTCAATCCTTCACCCTGACTGTGTTCTCAATCCTTCACCCTGACTGTGTTCTCAACCTTTCTCCGTGACTGTGTTCTCAACCCTTCACTCTGACTGAGATCTCAATCCTTCACCTTAAATGTGTTCTCAACCCTTCACCCTGACTGTGTTCTCAACCCTTCACCCTGACTGTGTTCTCAACCCATCATCCTGACTCTGTTCTCAATCCTTCACCCTGACTGTGTTCTCAAACCCTTCACCCTGACTGTGTTCCCAACCCTTCATTCAGACTGTGTTCCCAATCCTTCACCCTGACTGTGTTCTCAATCCTTCACCCTGACTGTGTTCTAAATCCTCCACCGTGACTATGTTCCCAATCCTTCACCGTGACTGTGTTCTAAATCCTCCACCGTGACTGTGTTCACAATCCATCACCCTGACTGTGTTCTCAACCCTTCACTCTGATTGTGTTCTCAACCCTTCACCCTGACTGTGTTCTCAAACCATTCACCCTGACTGTGTTCTCAATCCATCACCCTGACTGTGTTCTCAACCCTTCACCCTGATTGTGTTCTCAACCCTTCACCCTGACTGTGTTCTCAAACCATTCACCCTAACTGTGTTCTCAATCCTTCACTGCGACTGTGTTCCCAATCCTTCACCCTGATTGTGTTCTCAACCCTTCACCCTGATTGTGTTCCAAATCCTTCACCTTGACTGTGTTCCCCATCCTTCACCCCAACAGTGTTCTCAACCCTCTACTGTGACTGTGTTCTCAATCCATCACCCTGACTGTGTTCTCAAACTATCACCCTGACTATGTTCTCAACCCTTCAACCTGACTGTGTTCCCAATCCTGCACCCTGACTGTGTTCTCAATCCTTCACCCTGACTGTGTTCTCAATCCTTCACCCTGACTGTGTTCTCAATCCTTCAACCTGACTGTGTTCCCAACCCTCACCCTAAACGTGTTCTCAATCCTTTCCATTGACTGTCTTCTCAATCCATCAACCTGACTATGTTCCCAACCCTTCACACTGACTGTGTTCTCAATACTTCACCCTGACTGTGTTCTCAACTCTTCAGCCTGACTATGTTCTCAATACTTCACCCTGACTGTGTTCTATACCCTTCACCCTGACTGTGTTCTCAATACTTCACCCTGTCTGTGATCTCAATCCTTCATCCTGAATGTGTTCTCAACCCTTCACCCTGACTGTGTTCTCAATACTTCACCCTGACTGTGTTCTCAAACCCTTCACCCTGACTGTGTTCTCAACCCTTCACCCTGACTGTGTTCACAATCCTTCACCCTGACTGTGTTCTCAAACCCTTCACCCTGACTGTGTTCTCAAACCCTTCACCCTGACTGTGTTCCCAACCCTTCATTCAGACTGTGTTCCCAATCCTTCACCCTGACTGTGTTCTCAAACCCTTCACCCTGACTGTGTTCTAAATCCTCCACCGTGACTGTGTTCCCAATCCTTCACCGTCACTGTGCTCTAAATCCTCCACCGTGACTGTGTTCACAATCCATCACCCTGACTGTGTTCTCAACCCTTCACCCTGTTTGTGTTCTCAACCCTTCACCCTGACTGTGTTCTCAAACCATTCACCCTGACTGTGTTCTCAATCCATCACCCTGACTGTGTTCTCAATCCTTCACCGTGACTGTGTTCCCAATCCTTCACCCTGACTGTGTTCTCAATCCTTCACCCTGACTGTGTTCCCAATCCTTCACCCTGACTGTGTTCTCAATCCTTCACCCTGACTGTGTTCTCAATCCTTCACTGTGACTGTGTTCCCAATCCTTCACCCTGATTGTGTTCTCAACCCTTCACCCTGATTGTGTTCCAAATCCTTCGCCTTGACTGTGTTCCCCATCCTTCACCCCAACAGTGTTCTCAACCCTCTACTGTGACTGTGTTCTCAATCCATCACCCTGACTGTGTTCTCAAACCATCACCCTGACTATGTTCTCAACCCTTCAACCTGACTGTGTTCCCAATCCTGCACCCTGACTGTGTTCTCAATCCTTCACCCTGACTGTGTTCTCAATCCTTCACCCTGACTGTGTTCTCAATCCTTCAACCTGACTGTGTTCCCAACCCTCACCCTAAACGTGTTCTCAATCCTTTCCATTGACTGTGTTCTCAATCCATCAACCTGACTATGTTCCCAACCCTTCACACTGACTGTGTTCTCAATCCATCACCCTGACTGTGTTCTCAATCCTTCACCGTGACTGTGTTCCCAATCTTTCACCCTGACTGTGTTCTAAATCCTTCACTGTGACTGTGTTCCCAATCCTTCACCCTGACTGTGTTCCCAACCCTTCACCCTGACTGTGTTCCCAACCCTTCTCCCTGACTGTGTTCTCAATACTTCACCCTGACTGTGTTCCAAACCCTTCACCCTGACTGTGTTCCCAATCCTTCACCCTGACTGTGTTCTCAATACTTCACCCTGACTGTGTTCCCAACCCTTCACCCTGACTGTGTTTCCAACCCTTCTCCCTGACTGTGTTCTCAATACTTCACCCTGACTGTGTTCCCAACCCTTCACCCTGACTGTGTTCCCAACCCTTCACCCTGACTGTGTTCTCAATACTTCACCCTGACTGTGTTCCCAACCCTTCACCCTGACTGTGTTCCCAACCCTTCACCCTGACTGTGTTCTCAATCCTTCACCCTGACTGTGTTCCCAACCCTTCACCCTGACTGTGTTCCCAACCCTTCACCCTGACTGTGTTCTCAACCCTTCACCCTGACTGTGTTCTCAACCTTTCACCCTGACTGTGTTCTCAACCCTTCACCCTAACTGTGTTCTCAAACCCTTCACCCTGACTGTGATCTCAACCCTTCATTCTGACTGTGTTCTCAACCCTTCTCCGTGACTGTGTTCTCAACACTTCACTCTGTCTGTGTTCTCAATCCTTCACCCTGACTGTGTTCCCAACCCTTCACCCTGACTGTGTTCACAACCCTTCTCCCTGACTATGTTCTCAATACTTCACCCTGACTGTGTTCTATACCCTTCACCCTGACTGTGTTCTCAATCCTTCACCCTGACTGTGTTTCCAACCCTTCACCCTGACTGTGTTCCCAACCCTTCTCCCTGACTATGTTCTCAATACTTCACCCTGACTGTGTTCTATACCCTTCACCCTGACTGTGTTCTCAATACTTCACCCTGACTGTGTTCTCAACTCTTCAGCCTGACTATGTTCTCAATACTTCACCCTGACTGTGTTCTATACCCTTCACCCTGACTGTGTTCTCAATACTTCACCCTGACTGTGTTCTCAACTCTTCACCCTGACTGTGTTCTCAATACTTCACCCTGACTGTGTTCTCAAACCCTTCACCCTGACTGTGTTCTCAACCCTTCACCCTGACTGTGTTCTCAACCCTTCACCCTAACTGTGTTCTCAAACCCTTCACCCTGACTGTGATCTCAACCCTTCATTCTGACTGTGTTCTCAACCCTTCTCCGTGACTGTGTTCTCAACCCTTCACTCTGTCTGTGATCTCAATCCTTCATCCTGAATGTGTTCTCAACCCTTCACCCTGACTGTGTTCACAACCCTTCACCTTAAATTTGTTCTCAACCCTTCACCCTGACTGTGTTCTCAACCCATCATCCTGACTGTGTTCTCAATCCTTCACCCTGACTGTGTTCTCAATCCTTCACCCTGACTGTGTTCTCAACCTTTCTCCGTGACTGTGTTCTCAACCCTTCACTCTGACTGAGATCTCAATCCTTCACCTTAAATGTGTTCTCAACCCTTCACCCTGACTGTGTTCACAACCCTTCTCCCTGACTATGTTCTCAATACTTCACCCTGACTGTGTTCTATACCCTTCACCCTGACTGTGTTCTCAATCCTTCACCCTGACTGTGTTTCCAACCCTTCACCCTGACTGTGTTCCCAACCCTTCTCCCTGACTATGTTCTCAATACTTCACCCTGACTGTGTTCTATACCCTTCACCCTGACTGTGTTCTCAATACTTCACCCTGACTGTGTTCTCAACTCTTCAGCCTGACTATGTTCTCAATACTTCACCCTGACTGTGTTCTATACCCTTCACCCTGACTGTGTTCTCAATACTTCACCCTGACTGTGTTCTCAACTCTTCACCCTGACTGTGTTCTCAATACTTCACCCTGACTGTGTTCTCAAACCCTTCACCCTGACTGTGTTCTCAACCCTTCACCCTGACTGTGTTCTCAACCCTTCACCCTAACTGTGTTCTCAAACCCTTCACCCTGACTGTGATCTCAACCCTTCATTCTGACTGTGTTCTCAACCCTTCTCCGTGACTGTGTTCTCAACCCTTCACTCTGTCTGTGATCTCAATCCTTCATCCTGAATGTGTTCTCAACCCTTCACCCTGACTGTGTTCACAACCCTTCACCTTAAATTTGTTCTCAACCCTTCACCCTGACTGTGTTCTCAACCCATCATCCTGACTGTGTTCTCAATCCTTCACCCTGACTGTGTTCTCAATCCTTCACCCTGACTGTGTTCTCAACCTTTCTCCGTGACTGTGTTCTCAACCCTTCACTCTGACTGAGATCTCAATCCTTCACCTTAAATGTGTTCTCAACCCTTCACCCTGACTGTGTTCCCAACCCTTCACCCTGACTGTGTTCCCAACCCTTCACCCTGACTGTGTTCTCAACCCTTCACCCTGACTGTGTTCTCAACCTTTCACCCTGACTGTGTTCTCAACCCTTCACCCTAACTGTGTTCTCAAACCCTTCACCCTGACTGTGATCTCAACCCTTCATTCTGACTGTGTTCTCAACCCTTCTCCGTGACTGTGTTCTCAACACTTCACTCTGTCTGTGTTCTCAATCCTTCACCCTGACTGTGTTCCCAACCCTTCACCCTGACTGTGTTCACAACCCTTCTCCCTGACTATGTTCTCAATACTTCACCCTGACTGTGTTCTATACCCTTCACCCTGACTGTGTTCTCAATCCTTCACCCTGACTGTGTTTCCAACCCTTCACCCTGACTGTGTTCCCAACCCTTCTCCCTGACTATGTTCTCAATACTTCACCCTGACTGTGTTCTATACCCTTCACCCTGACTGTGTTCTCAATACTTCACCCTGACTGTGTTCTCAACTCTTCAGCCTGACTATGTTCTCAATACTTCACCCTGACTGTGTTCTATACCCTTCACCCTGACTGTGTTCTCAATACTTCACCCTGACTGTGTTCTCAACTCTTCACCCTGACTGTGTTCTCAATACTTCACCCTGACTGTGTTCTCAAACCCTTCACCCTGACTGTGTTCTCAACCCTTCACCCTGACTGTGTTCTCAACCCTTCACCCTAACTGTGTTCTCAAACCCTTCACCCTGACTGTGATCTCAACCCTTCATTCTGACTGTGTTCTCAACCCTTCTCCGTGACTGTGTTCTCAACCCTTCACTCTGTCTGTGATCTCAATCCTTCATCCTGAATGTGTTCTCAACCCTTCACCCTGACTGTGTTCACAACCCTTCACCTTAAATTTGTTCTCAACCCTTCACCCTGACTGTGTTCTCAACCCATCATCCTGACTGTGTTCTCAATCCTTCACCCTGACTGTGTTCTCAATCCTTCACCCTGACTGTGTTCTCAACCTTTCTCCGTGACTGTGTTCTCAACCCTTCACTCTGACTGAGATCTCAATCCTTCACCTTAAATGTGTTCTCAACCCTTCACCCTGACTGTGTTCTCAACCCTTCACCCTGACTGTGTTCTCAACCCATCATCCTGACTCTGTTCTCAATCCTTCACCCTGACTGTGTTCTCAAACCCTTCACCCTGACTGTGTTCCCAACCCTTCATTCAGACTGTGTTCCCAATCCTTCACCCTGACTGTGTTCTCAATCCTTCACCCTGACTGTGTTCTAAATCCTCCACCGTGACTATGTTCCCAATCCTTCACCGTGACTGTGTTCTAAATCCTCCACCGTGACTGTGTTCACAATCCATCACCCTGACTGTGTTCTCAACCCTTCACTCTGATTGTGTTCTCAACCCTTCACCCTGACTGTGTTCTCAAACCATTCACCCTGACTGTGTTCTCAATCCATCACCCTGACTGTGTTCTCAACCCTTCACCCTGATTGTGTTCTCAACCCTTCACCCTGACTGTGTTCTCAAACCATTCACCCTAACTGTGTTCTCAATCCTTCACTGCGACTGTGTTCCCAATCCTTCACCCTGATTGTGTTCTCAACCCTTCACCCTGATTGTGTTCCAAATCCTTCACCTTGACTGTGTTCCCCATCCTTCACCCCAACAGTGTTCTCAACCCTCTACTGTGACTGTGTTCTCAATCCATCACCCTGACTGTGTTCTCAAACTATCACCCTGACTATGTTCTCAACCCTTCAACCTGACTGTGTTCCCAATCCTGCACCCTGACTGTGTTCTCAATCCTTCACCCTGACTGTGTTCTCAATCCTTCACCCTGACTGTGTTCTCAATCCTTCAACCTGACTGTGTTCCCAACCCTCACCCTAAACGTGTTCTCAATCCTTTCCATTGACTGTCTTCTCAATCCATCAACCTGACTATGTTCCCAACCCTTCACACTGACTGTGTTCTCAATACTTCACCCTGACTGTGTTCTCAACTCTTCAGCCTGACTATGTTCTCAATACTTCACCCTGACTGTGTTCTATACCCTTCACCCTGACTGTGTTCTCAATACTTCACCCTGTCTGTGATCTCAATCCTTCATCCTGAATGTGTTCTCAACCCTTCACCCTGACTGTGTTCTCAATACTTCACCCTGACTGTGTTCTCAAACCCTTCACCCTGACTGTGTTCTCAACCCTTCACCCTGACTGTGTTCACAATCCTTCACCCTGACTGTGTTCTCAAACCCTTCACCCTGACTGTGTTCTCAAACCCTTCACCCTGACTGTGTTCCCAACCCTTCATTCAGACTGTGTTCCCAATCCTTCACCCTGACTGTGTTCTCAAACCCTTCACCCTGACTGTGTTCTAAATCCTCCACCGTGACTGTGTTCCCAATCCTTCACCGTCACTGTGCTCTAAATCCTCCACCGTGACTGTGTTCACAATCCATCACCCTGACTGTGTTCTCAACCCTTCACCCTGTTTGTGTTCTCAACCCTTCACCCTGACTGTGTTCTCAAACCATTCACCCTGACTGTGTTCTCAATCCATCACCCTGACTGTGTTCTCAATCCTTCACCGTGACTGTGTTCCCAATCCTTCACCCTGACTGTGTTCTCAATCCTTCACCCTGACTGTGTTCCCAATCCTTCACCCTGACTGTGTTCTCAATCCTTCACCCTGACTGTGTTCTCAATCCTTCACTGTGACTGTGTTCCCAATCCTTCACCCTGATTGTGTTCTCAACCCTTCACCCTGATTGTGTTCCAAATCCTTCGCCTTGACTGTGTTCCCCATCCTTCACCCCAACAGTGTTCTCAACCCTCTACTGTGACTGTGTTCTCAATCCATCACCCTGACTGTGTTCTCAAACCATCACCCTGACTATGTTCTCAACCCTTCAACCTGACTGTGTTCCCAATCCTGCACCCTGACTGTGTTCTCAATCCTTCACCCTGACTGTGTTCTCAATCCTTCACCCTGACTGTGTTCTCAATCCTTCAACCTGACTGTGTTCCCAACCCTCACCCTAAACGTGTTCTCAATCCTTTCCATTGACTGTGTTCTCAATCCATCAACCTGACTATGTTCCCAACCCTTCACACTGACTGTGTTCTCAATCCATCACCCTGACTGTGTTCTCAATCCTTCACCGTGACTGTGTTCCCAATCTTTCACCCTGACTGTGTTCTAAATCCTTCACTGTGACTGTGTTCCCAATCCTTCACCCTGACTGTGTTCCCAACCCTTCACCCTGACTGTGTTCCCAACCCTTCTCCCTGACTGTGTTCTCAATACTTCACCCTGACTGTGTTCCAAACCCTTCACCCTGACTGTGTTCCCAATCCTTCACCCTGACTGTGTTCTCAATACTTCACCCTGACTGTGTTCCCAACCCTTCACCCTGACTGTGTTCCCAACCCTTCTCCCTGACTGTGTTCTCAATACTTCACCCTGACTGTGTTCCCAACCCTTCACCCTGACTGTGTTCCCAACCCTTCACCCTGACTGTGTTCTCAATACTTCACCCTGACTGTGTTCCCAACCCTTCACCCTGACTGTGTTCCCAACCCTTCACCCTGACTGTGTTCTCAATACTTCACCCTGACTGTGTTCCCAACCCTTCACCCTGACTGTGTTCCCAACCCTTCACCCTGACTGTGTTCTCAACCCTTCACCCTGACTGTGTTCTCAACCCTTCACCCTGACTGTGTTCTCAACCCTTCACCCTAACTGTGTTCTCAAACCCTTCACCCTGACTGTGATCTCAACCCTTCATTCTGACTGTGTTCTCAACCCTTCTCCGTGACTGTGTTCTCAACACTTCACTCTGTCTGTGTTCTCAATCCTTCACCCTGACTGTGTTCCCAACCCTTCACCCTGACTGTGTTCACAACCCTTCTCCCTGACTATGTTCTCAATACTTCACCCTGACTGTGTTCTATACCCTTCACCCTGACTGTGTTCTCAATCCTTCACCCTGACTGTGTTTCCAACCCTTTACCCTGACTGTGTTCCCAACCCTTCTCCCTGACTATGTTCTCAATACTTCACCCTGACTGTGTTCTATACCCTTCACCCTGACTGTGTTCTCAATACTTCACCCTGACTGTGTTCTCAACTCTTCAGCCTGACTATGTTCTCAATACTTCACCCTGACTGTGTTCTATACCCTTCACCCTGACTGTGTTCTCAATACTTCACCCTGACTGTGTTCTCAACTCTTCACCCTGACTGTGTTCTCAATACTTCACCCTGACTGTGTTCTCAAACCCTTCACCCTGACTGTGTTCTCAACCCTTCACCCTGACTGTGTTCTCAACCCTTCACCCTAACTGTGTTCTCAAACCCTTCACCCTGACTGTGATCTCAACCCTTCATTCTGACTGTGTTCTCAACCCTTCTCCGTGACTGTGTTCTCAACCCTTCACTCTGTCTGTGATCTCAATCCTTCATCCTGAATGTGTTCTCAACCCTTCACCCTGACTGTGTTCGCAACCCTTCACCTTAAATTTGTTCTCAACCCTTCACCCTGACTGTGTTCTCAACCCATCATCCTGACTGTGTTCTCAATCCTTCACCCTGACTGTGTTCTCAATCCTTCACCCTGACTGTGTTCTCAACCCTTCTCCGTGACTGTGTTCTCAACCCTTCACTCTGACTGAGATCTCAATCCTTCACCTTAAATGTGTTCTCAACCCTTCACCCTGACTGTGTTCTCAACCCTTCACCCTGACTGTGTTCTCAACCCATCATCCTGACTCTGTTCTCAATCCTTCACCCTGACTGTGTTCTCAAACCCTTCACCCTGACTGTGTTCCCAACCCTTCATTCAGACTGTGTTCCCAATCCTTCACCCTGACTGTGTTCTCAATCCTTCACCCTGACTGTGTTCTCACTCTTTCGCCTGACTGTGTTCCCAACCCTTCACCCTGACTGTGTTCTCAATCCTTCACCCTGACTGTGTTCTCAATCCTTCACCCTGACTGTGTTCTCAAACCTTCACCCTGACTGTGTTCTCAACCCTTTACCCTGACTGTGTTCTTAATCCTTCACCCTGACTGTGTTCCCAACCCTTCACCCTGACTGTGTTCTCAATCCTTCACCCTGACTGTGTTCTCAATCCTTCACCCTGACTGTGTTCTGAATCCTTCACCCTGACTGTGTTCTCAAACCTTCACCCTGAGTGTGTTCTCAATCCTTCACCCTGACTCTGATCTCTCCCCTTCATCCTGACTGTGTTCTCAATCCTTCAACTTGACTGTGTTCTCAAACCCTTAACACAGAATGTGTTCCCAATCCATCACCCTGACTGTGTTCTCCACCCTTCACCCTGACTGTATTCTCAAACCCTTCACCCTAACTGTGTTCTCAATCCTTCATCCTGACTGTGTTCTAAATCCTTCACTGTGTCTGTGTTCTCAAACCTTCACCCTGACTGTGTTCTCAACCCTTCACCCTGACTGTGTTCTTAATCCTTCACCCTGACTGTGTTCCCAACCCTTCACCCTGACTGTGTTCTCAATCCTTCACCCTGACTGTGTTCTCAACCATTCACTCTGACTCTGTTCTGAATCCTTCACCCTGACTGTGTTCTCAACCCTTCACCGTGATTGTGTTCCCAACCCTTCACCCTGACTGTGTTCCCAACCCTTCACCCTGACTGTGTACCCAACCCTTCACCCTGACTGTGTTCCCAACCCATCACCATGACTGTGTTCTTAATCCTTCACCCTGACTGTGTTCACAACCATTCACCGTGACGGTGTTCCCAACCTTTCACCCTGACTGTGTTCTCAATCCTTCACCCTGACTGTGTTCCCAACCCTTCACCCTGACTGTGTTCTCAACCCTTCACCATGACTGTCTTCCCAACCCATCACCCTGACTGTGTTCTTAATCCTTCACCCTGACTGTGTTCCCAACCCTTCACCGTGACTATGTTCCCAACCCTTCACCCTGACTGTGTTCTCCACCCTTCATCCTGACTGTGTTCCCAACACTTCACCGTGACTGTGTTCCCAACCTTTCACCCTGACTGTGTTCTCAATCCTTCACCCTGACTGTGTTCTCAATCTTTCACCCTGACTGTATTCTCAATCCTTCACCCTAACTGTGTTCCCAACCCTTCACCCTTACTGTGTTCTCAATCCTTCACCCTGACTGTGTTCTCAATCTTTCACCCTGACTGTATTCTCAATCCTTCACCCTAACTGTGTTCTCAATCCTTCACCCTGACTGTGGTCTCAATCCTTCACCCTGACTATGTTCCCAACCCTTCACCCTGACTGTGTTCTTAATCCTTCACCCTGACTGTGTTCCCAACACTTCACCGTGACTGTGTTCCCAACCTTTCACCCTGACTGTGTTCTCAATCCTTCACCCTGACTGTGTTCTCAATCTTTCACCCTGACTGTATTCTCAATCCTTCACCCTAACTGTGTTCCCAACCCTTCACCCTTACTGTGTTCTCAATCCTTCACCCTGACTGTGTTCTCAATCTTTCACCCTGACTGTGTTCTCAATCTTTCGCCCTGACTGTGTTCCCAACCCTTCACCCTGACTGTGTTCTCAATCCTTCACCCTGACTGTGTTCTCAATCCTTCACCCTGACTGTGTTCTCAAACCTTCACCCTGACTGTGTTCTCAACCCTTCACCCTGACTGTGTTCTTAATCCTTCACCCTGACTGTGTTCCCAACCCTTCACCCTGACTGTGTTCTCAATCCTTCACCCTGACTGTGTTCTCAATCCTTCACCCTGACTGTGTTCTCAATCCTTCACCCTGAGTGTGTTCTCAAACCTTCACCCTGAGTGTGTTCTCAACCCTTCAGCCTGACTGTGTTCACAATCCTTCACCCTGACTGTGTTCTCAACCCTTCAGCCTGACTCTGTTCTCAACCCTTCACCCTGACTGTGTTCTTAATCCTTCACCCTGACTGTGTTACCAACCCTTCTCCCTGACTGTGTTCTCAATCCTTCACCCTGACTGTGTTCTCAACCCTTCACCCTGACTGTGTTCTCAATCCTTCAACTTGACTGTGTTCTCAAACCCTTAACACAGAATGTGTTCCCAATCCATCACCCTGACTGTGTTCTACACCCTTCACCCTGACAGTGTTCTCATCCCTTCACCCTAACTGTGTTCTCAATCCTTCATCCTGACTGTGTTCTCAACACTTCACCGTGACTGTGTTCTCAGACCCTTCACCCTGACTGTGATCTCAACCCTTCACTCTGACTGTGTTCTCAATCTTTCACCCTGTGTTCTCAATCTTTCGCCCTGACTGTGTTCCCAACCCTTCACCCTGACTGTGTTCTCAATCCTTCACCCTGACTGTGTTCTCAATCCTTCACCCTGACTGTGTTCTCAAACCTTCACCCTGACTGTGTTCTCAACCCTTCACCCTGACTGTGTTCTTAATCCTTCACCCTGACTGTGTTCCCAACCCTTCACCCTGACTGTGTTCCCAACCCTTCACCCTGACTGTGTTCTCAATCCTTTACGCTGACTGTGTTCTCAATCCTTCACCCTGACTGTGTTCACAATCCTTCACCCTGACTGTGTTCTCAAACCCTTCACCCTGACTGTGTTCTCAAACCCTTCACCCTGTCTGTGTTCCCAACCCTTCATTCAGACTGTGTTCCCAATCCTTCACCCTGACTGTGTTCTCAATCCTTCACCCTGACTGTGTTCTCAATCCTTCACCCTGACTGTGTTCTCAATCCTTCATCCAGACTGTGTTCACAATACTTCACCCTGACTGTGTTCTCAACCCTTCTCCCTAACTGTGTTCTCAACCCTTCACCCTAACTGTGTTCTCAAACCCTTCACCCTGACTGTGTTCCCAACCCTTCACCCTGACTGTGTTCTCAACCCATCATCCTGACTGTGTTCTCAACCCTTCACCCTGACTGTGTTCGTAACCCATCATCCTGACTGTGTTCTCAATCCATCACCCTGACTGTGTTCACAATCCTTCACCCTGACTGTGTTCTCAAACCCTTCACCCTGACTGTGTTCTCAAACCCTTCACCCTGACTGCGTTCCCAACCCTTCATTCAGTCTGCGTTCCCAATCCTTCACCCTGACTGTGTTCTCAAACCCTTCACCCTGACTGTGTTCTAAATCCTCCACCGTGACTGTGTTCCCAATCCTTCACCGTCACTGTGTTCTAAATCCTCCACCGTGACTGTGTTCACAATCCATCACCCTGACTGTGTTCTCAACCCTTCACCCTGTTTGTGTTCTCAACCCTTCACCCTGACTGTGTTCTCAAACCATTCACCCTGACTGTGTTCTCAATCCATCACCCTGACTGTGTTCTCAATCCTTCACCGTGACTGTGTTCCCAACCCTTCACCCTGACTGTGTTCTCAATCCTTCACCCTGACTGTGTTCTCAATCCTTCACCCTGACTGTGTTCTGAATCCTTCACCCTGACTGTGTTCTCAAACCTTCACCCTGAGTGTGTTCTCAATCCTTCACCCTGACTCTGACCTCTCCCCTTCATCCTGACTGTGTTCTCAATCCTTCAACTTGACTGTGTTCTCAAACCCTTAACACAGAATGTGTTCCCAATCCATCACCCTGACTGTGTTCTCCACCCTTCACCCTGACTGTATTCTCAAACCCTTCACCCTAACTGTGTTCTCAATCCTTCATCCTGACTGTGTTCTAAATCCTTCACTGTGTCTGTGTTCTCAAACCTTCACCCTGACTGTGTTCTCAACCCTTCACCCTGACTGTGTTCTTAATCCTTCACCCTGACTGTGTTCCCAACCCTTCACCCTGACTGTGTTCTCAATCCTTCACCCTGACTGTGTTCTCAACCATTCACTCTGACTCTGTTCTGAATCCTTCACCCTGACTGTGTTCTCAACCCTTCACCGTGATTGTGTTCCCAACCCTTCACCCTGACTGTGTTCCCAACCCTTCACCCTGACTGTGTACCCAACCCTTCACCCTGACTGTGTTCCCAACCCATCACCATGACTGTGTTCTTAATCCTTCACCCTGACTGTGTTCACAACCATTCACCGTGACGGTGTTCCCAACCTTTCACCCTGACTGTGTTCTCAATCCTTCACCCTGACTGTGTTCCCAACCCTTCACCCTGACTGTGTTCTCAACCCTTCACCATGACTGTCTTCCCAACCCATCACCCTGACTGTGTTCTTAATCCTTCACCCTGACTGTGTTCCCAACCCTTCACCGTGACTATGTTCCCAACCCTTCACCCTGACTGTGTTCTCCACCCTTCATCCTGACTGTGTTCCCAACACTTCACCGTGACTGTGTTCCCAACCTTTCACCCTGACTGTGTTCTCAATCCTTCACCCTGACTGTGTTCTCAATCTTTCACCCTGACTGTATTCTCAATCCTTCACCCTAACTGTGTTCCCAACCCTTCACCCTTACTGTGTTCTCAATCCTTCACCCTGACTGTGTTCTCAATCTTTCACCCTGACTGTATTCTCAATCCTTCACCCTAACTGTGTTCTCAATCCTTCACCCTGACTGTGGTCTCAATCCTTCACCCTGACTATGTTCCCAACCCTTCACCCTGACTGTGTTCTTAATCCTTCACCCTGACTGTGTTCCCAACACTTCACCGTGACTGTGTTCCCAACCTTTCACCCTGACTGTGTTCTCAATCCTTCACCCTGACTGTGTTCTCAATCTTTCACCCTGACTGTATTCTCAATCCTTCACCCTAACTGTGTTCCCAACCCTTCACCCTTACTGTGTTCTCAATCCTTCACCCTGACTGTGTTCTCAATCTTTCACCCTGACTGTGTTCTCAATCTTTCGCCCTGACTGTGTTCCCAACCCTTCACCCTGACTGTGTTCTCAATCCTTCACCCTGACTGTGTTCTCAATCCTTCACCCTGACTGTGTTCTCAAACCTTCACCCTGACTGTGTTCTCAACCCTTCACCCTGACTGTGTTCTTAATCCTTCACCCTGACTGTGTTCCCAACCCTTCACCCTGACTGTGTTCTCAATCCTTCACCCTGACTGTGTTCTCAATCCTTCACCCTGACTGTGTTCTCAATCCTTCACCCTGAGTGTGTTCTCAAACCTTCACCCTGAGTGTGTTCTCAACCCTTCAGCCTGACTGTGTTCACAATCCTTCACCCTGACTGTGTTCTCAACCCTTCAGCCTGACTCTGTTCTCAACCCTTCACCCTGACTGTGTTCTCAACCCTTCACCCTGACTGTGTTCTCAACCCTTCACCCTGACTGTGTTCTTAATCCTTCACCCTGACTGTGTTACCAACCCTTCTCCCTGACTGTGTTCTCAATCCTTCACCCTGACTGTGTTCTCAACCCTTCACCCTGACTGTGTTCTCAATCCTTCAACTTGACTGTGTTCTCAAACCCTTAACACAGAATGTGTTCCCAATCCATCACCCTGACTGTGTTCTACACCCTTCACCCTGACAGTGTTCTCATCCCTTCACCCTAACTGTGTTCTCAATCCTTCATCCTGACTGTGTTCTCAATCCTTCACTGTGACTGTGTTCTCAACACTTCACCGTGACTGTGTTCTCAGACCCTTCACCCTGACTGTGATCTCAACCCTTCACTCTGACTGTGTTCTCAATCTTTCACCCTGTGTTCTCAATCTTTCGCCCTGACTGTGTTCCCAACCCTTCACCCTGACTGTGTTCTCAATCCTTCACCCTGACTGTGTTCTCAATCCTTCACCCTGACTGTGTTCTCAAACCTTCACCCTGACTGTGTTCTCAACCCTTCACCCTGACTGTGTTCTTAATCCTTCACCCTGACTGTGTTCCCAACCCTTCACCCTGACTGTGTTCCCAACCCTTCACCCTGACTGTGTTCTCAATCCTTTACGCTGACTGTGTTCTCAATCCTTCACCCTGACTGTGTTCACAATCCTTCACCCTGACTGTGTTCTCAAACCCTTCACCCTGACTGTGTTCTCAAACCCTTCACCCTGTCTGTGTTCCCAACCCTTCATTCAGACTGTGTTCCCAATCCTTCACCCTGACTGTGTTCTCAATCCTTCACCCTGACTGTGTTCTCAATCCTTCACCCTGACTGTGTTCTCAATCCTTCATCCAGACTGTGTTCACAATACTTCACCCTGACTGTGTTCTCAACCCTTCTCCCTAACTGTGTTCTCAACCCTTCACCCTAACTGTGTTCTCAAACCCTTCACCCTGACTGTGTTCCCAACCCTTCACCCTGACTGTGTTCTCAACCCATCATCCTGACTGTGTTCTCAACCCTTCACCCTGACTGTGTTCGTAACCCATCATCCTGACTGTGTTCTCAATCCTTCACCCTGACTGTGTTCACAATCCTTCACCCTGACTGTGTTCTCAAACCCTTCACCCTGACTGTGTTCTCAAACCCTTCACCCTGACTGCGTTCCCAACCCTTCATTCAGTCTGCGTTCCCAATCCTTCACCCTGACTGTGTTCTCAAACCCTTCACCCTGACTGTGTTCTAAATCCTCCACCGTGACTGTGTTCCCAATCCTTCACCGTCACTGTGTTCTAAATCCTCCACCGTGACTGTGTTCACAATCCATCACCCTGACTGTGTTCTCAACCCTTCACCCTGTTTGTGTTCTCAACCCTTCACCCTGACTGCGTTCTCAAACCATTCACCCTGACTGTGTTCTCAATCCATCACCCTGACTGTGTTCTCAATCCTTCACCGTGACTGTGTTCCCAATCCTTCACCCTGACTTTGTTCTCAATCCTTCACCCTGACTGTGTTCCCAATCCTTCACCCTGACTGTGTTCTCAATCCTTCACCGTGACTGTGTTCCCAATCCTTCACCCTGACTGTGTTCTCAATCCTTCACCCTGACTGTGTTCCCAATCCTTCACCCTGACTGTGTTCTCAATCCTTCACTGTGACTGTGTTCCCAATCCTTCACCCTGATTGTGTTCTCAACCCTTCACCCTGATTGTGTTCCAAATCCTTCGCCTTGACTGTGTTCCCCATCCTTCACCCCAACAGTGTTCTCAACCCTCTACTGTGACTGTGTTCTCAATCCATCACCCTGACTGTGTTCTCAAACCATCACCCTGACTATGTTCTCAACCCTTCAACCTGACTGTGTTCCCAATCCTGCACCCTGACTGTGTTCTCAATCCTTCACCCTGACTGTGTTCTCAATCCTTCACCCTGACTGTGTTCTCAATCCTTCAACCTGACTGTGTTCCCACCCCTCACCCTAAACGTGTTCTCAATCCTTTCCATTGACTGTGTTCTCAATCCATCAACCTGACTATGTTCCCAACCCTTCACACTGACTGTGTTCTCAATCCATCACCCTGACTGTGTTCTCAATCCTTCACCGTGACTGTGTTCCCAATCTTTCACCCTGACTGTGTTCTAAATCCTTCACTGTGACTGTGTTCCCAATCCTTCACCCTGACTGTGTTCCCAACCCTTCACCCTGACTGTGTTCCCAACCCTTCTCCCTGACTGTGTTCTCAATACTTCACCCTGACTGTGTTCCAAACTCTTCACCCTGACTGTGTTACCAATCCTTCACCCTGACTGTGTTCTCAATACTTCACCCTGACTGTGTTCCCAACCCTTCACCCTGACTGTGTTTCCAACCCTTCTCCCTGACTGTGTTCTCAATACTTCACCCTGACTGTGTTCCCAACCCTTCACCCTGACTGTGTTCCCAACCCTTCACCCTGACTGTGTTCTCAATACTTCACCCTGACTGTGTTCCCAACCCTTCACCCTGACTGTGTTCCCAACCCTTCACCCTGACTGTGTTCTCAATCCTTCACCCTGACTGTGTTCCCAACCCTTCACCCTGACTGTGTTCCCAACCCTTCACCCTGACTGTGTTCTCAACCCTTCACGCTGACTGTGTTCTCAACCTTTCACCCTGACTGTGTTCTCAACCCTTCACCCTAACTGTGTTCTCAAACCCTTCACCCTGACTGTGATCTCAACCCTTCATTCTGACTGTGTTCTCAACCCTTCTCCGTGACTGTGTTCTCAACACTTCACTCTGTCTGTGTTCTCAATCCTTCACCCTGACTGTGTTCCCAACCCTTCACCCTGACTGTGTTCACAACCCTTCTCCCTGACTATGTTCTCAATACTTCACCCTGACTGTGTTCTATACCCTTCACCCTGACTGTGTTCTCAATCCTTCACCCTGACTGTGTTTCCAACCCTTCACCCTGACTGTGTTCCCAACCCTTCTCCCTGACTATGTTCTCAATACTTCACCCTGACTGTGTTCTATACCCTTCACCCTGACTGTGTTCTCAATACTTCACCCTGACTGTGTTCTCAACTCTTCAGCCTGACTATGTTCTCAATACTTCACCCTGACTGTGTTCTATACCCTTCACCCTGACTGTGTTCTCAATACTTCACCCTGACTGTGTTCTCAACTCTTCACCCTGACTGTGTTCTCAATACTTCACCCTGACTGTGTTCTCAAACCCTTCACCCTGACTGTGTTCTCAACCCTTCACCCTGACTGTGTTCTCAACCCTTCACCCTAACTGTGTTCTCAAACCCTTCACCCTGACTGTGATCTCAACCCTTCATTCTGACTGTGTTCTCAACCCTTCTCCGTGACTGTGTTCTCAACCCTTCACTCTGTCTGTGATCTCAATCCTTCATCCTGAATGTGTTCTCAACCCTTCACCCTGACTGTGTTCACAACCCTTCACCTTAAATTTGTTCTCAACCCTTCACCCTGACTGTGTTCTCAACCCATCATCCTGACTGTGTTCTCAATCCTTCACCCTGACTGTGTTCTCAATCCTTCACCCTGACTGTGTTCTCAACCTTTCTCCGTGACTGTGTTCTCAACCCTTCACTCTGACTGAGATCTCAATCCTTCACCTTAAATGTGTTCTCAACCCTTCACCCTGACTGTGTTCTCAACCCTTCACCCTGACTGTGTTCTCAACCCATCATCCTGACTCTGTTCTCAATCCTTCACCCTGACTGTGTTCTCAAACCCTTCACCCTGACTGTGTTCCCAACCCTTCATTCAGACTGTGTTCCCAATCCTTCACCCTGACTGTGTTCTCAATCCTTCACCCTGACTGTGTTCTAAATCCTCCACCGTGACTATGTTCCCAATCCTTCACCGTGACTGTGTTCTAAATCCTCCACCGTGACTGTGTTCACAATCCATCACCCTGACTGTGTTCTCAACCCTTCACTCTGATTGTGTTCTCAACCCTTCACCCTGACTGTGTTCTCAAACCATTCACCCTGACTGTGTTCTCAATCCATCACCCTGACTGTGTTCTCAACCCTTCACCCTGATTGTGTTCTCAACCCTTCACCCTGACTGTGTTCTCAAACCATTCACCCTAACTGTGTTCTCAATCCTTCACTGCGACTGTGTTCCCAATCCTTCACCCTGATTGTGTTCTCAACCCTTCACCCTGATTGTGTTCCAAATCCTTCACCTTGACTGTGTTCCCCATCCTTCACCCCAACAGTGTTCTCAACCCTCTACTGTGACTGTGTTCTCAATCCATCACCCTGACTGTGTTCTCAAACTATCACCCTGACTATGTTCTCAACCCTTCAACCTGACTGTGTTCCCAATCCTGCACCCTGACTGTGTTCTCAATCCTTCACCCTGACTGTGTTCTCAATCCTTCACCCTGACTGTGTTCTCAATCCTTCAACCTGACTGTGTTCCCAACCCTCACCCTAAACGTGTTCTCAATCCTTTCCATTGACTGTCTTCTCAATCCATCAACCTGACTATGTTCCCAACCCTTCACACTGACTGTGTTCTCAATACTTCACCCTGACTGTGTTCTCAACTCTTCAGCCTGACTATGTTCTCAATACTTCACCCTGACTGTGTTCTATACCCTTCACCCTGACTGTGTTCTCAATACTTCACCCTGTCTGTGATCTCAATCCTTCATCCTGAATGTGTTCTCAACCCTTCACCCTGACTGTGTTCTCAATACTTCACCCTGACTGTGTTCTCAAACCCTTCACCCTGACTGTGTTCTCAACCCTTCACCCTGACTGTGTTCACAATCCTTCACCCTGACTGTGTTCTCAAACCCTTCACCCTGACTGTGTTCTCAAACCCTTCACCCTGACTGTGTTCCCAACCCTTCATTCAGACTGTGTTCCCAATCCTTCACCCTGACTGTGTTCTCAAACCCTTCACCCTGACTGTGTTCTAAATCCTCCACCGTGACTGTGTTCCCAATCCTTCACCGTCACTGTGCTCTAAATCCTCCACCGTGACTGTGTTCACAATCCATCACCCTGACTGTGTTCTCAACCCTTCACCCTGTTTGTGTTCTCAACCCTTCACCCTGACTGTGTTCTCAAACCATTCACCCTGACTGTGTTCTCAATCCATCACCCTGACTGTGTTCTCAATCCTTCACCGTGACTGTGTTCCCAATCCTTCACCCTGACTGTGTTCTCAATCCTTCACCCTGACTGTGTTCCCAATCCTTCACCCTGACTGTGTTCTCAATCCTTCACCCTGACTGTGTTCTCAATCCTTCACTGTGACTGTGTTCCCAATCCTTCACCCTGATTGTGTTCTCAACCCTTCACCCTGATTGTGTTCCAAATCCTTCGCCTTGACTGTGTTCCCCATCCTTCACCCCAACAGTGTTCTCAACCCTCTACTGTGACTGTGTTCTCAATCCATCACCCTGACTGTGTTCTCAAACCATCACCCTGACTATGTTCTCAACCCTTCAACCTGACTGTGTTCCCAATCCTGCACCCTGACTGTGTTCTCAATCCTTCACCCTGACTGTGTTCTCAATCCTTCACCCTGACTGTGTTCTCAATCCTTCAACCTGACTGTGTTCCCAACCCTCACCCTAAACGTGTTCTCAATCCTTTCCATTGACTGTGTTCTCAATCCATCAACCTGACTATGTTCCCAACCCTTCACACTGACTGTGTTCTCAATCCATCACCCTGACTGTGTTTTCAATCCTTCACCGTGACTGTGTTCCCAATCTTTCACCCTGACTGTGTTCTAAATCCTTCACTGTGACTGTGTTCCCAATCCTTCACCCTGACTGTGTTCCCAACCCTTCACCCTGACTGTGTTCCCAACCCTTCTCCCTGACTGTGTTCTCAATACTTCACCCTGACTGTGTTCCAAACCCTTCACCCTGACTGTGTTCCCAATCCTTCACCCTGACTGTGTTCTCAATACTTCACCCTGACTGTGTTCCCAACCCTTCACCCTGACTGTGTTCCCAACCCTTCTCCCTGACTGTGTTCTCAATACTTCACCCTGACTGTGTTCCCAACCCTTCACCCTGACTGTGTTCCCAACCCTTCACCCTGACTGTGTTCTCAATACTTCACCCTGACTGTGTTCCCAACCCTTCACCCTGACTGTGTTCCCAACCCTTCACCCTGACTGTGTTCTCAATACTTCACCCTGACTGTGTTCCCAACCCTTCACCCTGACTGTGTTCCCAACCCTTCACCCTGACTGTGTTCTCAACCCTTCACCCTGACTGTGTTCTCAACCCTTCACCCTGACTGTGTTCCCAACCCTTCACCCTGACTGTGTTCTCAACCCTTCACCCTGACTGTGTTCTCAATCCTTCACCCTGACTGTGTTCTCAACCCTTCTCCGTGACTGTGTTCTCAACCCTTCACTCTGACTGAGATCTCAATCCTTCACCTTAAATGTGTTCTCAACCCTTCACCTTGACTGTGTTCTCAACCCTTCACCCTGACTGTGTTCTCAACCCATCATCCTGACTCTGTTCTCCATCCTTCACCCTGACTGTGTTCTCAAACCCTTCACCCTGACTGTGTTCCCAACCCTTCATTCAGACTGTGTTCCCAATCCTTCACCCTGACTGTGTTCTCAATCCTTCACCCTGACTGTGTTCTAAATCCTCCACCGTGACTATGTTCCCAATCCTTCACCGTGACTGTGTTCTAAATCCTCCACCGTGACTGTGTTCACAATCCATCACCCTGACTGTGTTCTCAACCCTTCACTCTGATTGTGTTCTCAACCCTTCACCCTGACTGTGTTCTCAAACCATTCACCCTGACTGTGTTCTCAATCCATCACCCTGACTGTGTTCTCAACCCTTCACCCTGATTGTGTTCTCAACCCTTCACCCTGACTGTGTTCTCAAACCATTCACCCTAACTGTGTTCTCAATCCTTCACTGCGACTGTGTTCCCAATCCTTCACCCTGATTGTGTTCTCAACCCTTCACCCTGATTGTGTTCCAAATCCTTCACCTTGACTGTGTTCCCCATCCTTCACCCCAACAGTGTTCTCAACCCTCTACTGTGACTGTGTTCTCAATCCATCACCCTGACTGTGTTCTCAAACTATCACCCTGACTATGTTCTCAACCCTTCAACCTGACTGTGTTCCCAATCCTGCACCCTGACTGTGTTCTCAATCCTTCACCCTGACTGTGTTCTCAATCCTTCACCCTGACTGTGTTCTCAATCCTTCAACCTGACTGTGTTCCCAACCCTCACCCTAAACGTGTTCTCAATCCTTTCCATTGACTGTCTTCTCAATCCATCAACCTGACTATGTTCCCAACCCTTCACACTGACTGTGTTCTCAATACTTCACCCTGACTGTGTTCTCAACTCTTCAGCCTGACTATGTTCTCAATACTTCACCCTGACTGTGTTCTATACCCTTCACCCTGACTGTGTTCTCAATACTTCACCCTGTCTGTGATCTCAATCCTTCATCCTGAATGTGTTCTCAACCCTTCACCCTGACTGTGTTCTCAATACTTCACCCTGACTGTGTTCTCAAACCCTTCACCCTGACTGTGTTCTCAACCCTTCACCCTGACTGTGTTCACAATCCTTCACCCTGACTGTGTTCTCAAACCCTTCACCCTGACTGTGTTCTCAAACCCTTCACCCTGACTGTGTTCCCAACCCTTCATTCAGACTGTGTTCCCAATCCTTCACCCTGACTGTGTTCTCAAACCCTTCACCCTGACTGTGTTCTAAATCCTCCACCGTGACTGTGTTCCCAATCCTTCACCGTCACTGTGCTCTAAATCCTCCACCGTGACTGTGTTCACAATCCATCACCCTGACTGTGTTCTCAACCCTTCACCCTGTTTGTGTTCTCAACCCTTCACCCTGACTGTGTTCTCAAACCATTCACCCTGACTGTGTTCTCAATCCATCACCCTGACTGTGTTCTCAATCCTTCACCGTGACTGTGTTCCCAATCCTTCACCCTGACTGTGTTCTCAATCCTTCACCCTGACTGTGTTCCCAATCCTTCACCCTGACTGTGTTCTCAATCCTTCACCCTGACTGTGTTCTCAATCCTTCACTGTGACTGTGTTCCCAATCCTTCACCCTGATTGTGTTCTCAACCCTTCACCCTGATTGTGTTCCAAATCCTTCGCCTTGACTGTGTTCCCCATCCTTCACCCCAACAGTGTTCTCAACCCTCTACTGTGACTGTGTTCTCAATCCATCACCCTGACTGTGTTCTCAAACCATCACCCTGACTATGTTCTCAACCCTTCAACCTGACTGTGTTCCCAATCCTGCACCCTGACTGTGTTCTCAATCCTTCACCCTGACTGTGTTCTCAATCCTTCACCCTGACTGTGTTCTCAATCCTTCAACCTGACTGTGTTCCCAACCCTCACCCTAAACGTGTTCTCAATCCTTTCCATTGACTGTGTTCTCAATCCATCAACCTGACTATGTTCCCAACCCTTCACACTGACTGTGTTCTCAATCCATCACCCTGACTGTGTTTTCAATCCTTCACCGTGACTGTGTTCCCAATCTTTCACCCTGACTGTGTTCTAAATCCTTCACTGTGACTGTGTTCCCAATCCTTCACCCTGACTGTGTTCCCAACCCTTCACCCTGACTGTGTTCCCAACCCTTCTCCCTGACTGTGTTCTCAATACTTCACCCTGACTGTGTTCCAAACCCTTCACCCTGACTGTGTTCCCAATCCTTCACCCTGACTGTGTTCTCAATACTTCACCCTGACTGTGTTCCCAACCCTTCACCCTGACTGTGTTCCCAACCCTTCTCCCTGACTGTGTTCTCAATACTTCACCCTGACTGTGTTCCCAACCCTTCACCCTGACTGTGTTCCCAACCCTTCACCCTGACTGTGTTCTCAATACTTCACCCTGACTGTGTTCCCAACCCTTCACCCTGACTGTGTTCCCAACCCTTCACCCTGACTGTGTTCTCAACCCTTCACCCTGACTGTGTTCTCAACCCTTCACCCTGACTGTGTTCTCAACCCTTCACCCTAACTGTGTTCTCAAACCCTTCACCCTGACTGTGATCTCAACCCTTCATTCTGACTGTGTTCTCAACCCTTCTCCGTGACTGTGTTCTCAACACTTCACTCTGTCTGTGTTCTCAATCCTTCACCCTGACTGTGTTCCCAACCCTTCACCCTGACTGTGTTCACAACCCTTCTCCCTGACTATGTTCTCAATACTTCACCCTGACTGTGTTCTATACCCTTCACCCTGACTGTGTTCTCAATCCTTCACCCTGACTGTGTTTCCAACCCTTTACCCTGACTGTGTTCCCAACCCTTCTCCCTGACTATGTTCTCAATACTTCACCCTGACTGTGTTCTATACCCTTCACCCTGACTGTGTTCTCAATACTTCACCCTGACTGTGTTCTCAACTCTTCAGCCTGACTATGTTCTCAATACTTCACCCTGACTGTGTTCTATACCCTTCACCCTGACTGTGTTCTCAATACTTCACCCTGACTGTGTTCTCAACTCTTCACCCTGACTGTGTTCTCAATACTTCACCCTGACTGTGTTCTCAAACCCTTCACCCTGACTGTGTTCTCAACCCTTCACCCTGACTGTGTTCTCAACCCTTCACCCTAACTGTGTTCTCAAACCCTTCACCCTGACTGTGATCTCAACCCTTCATTCTGACTGTGTTCTCAACCCTTCTCCGTGACTGTGTTCTCAACCCTTCACTCTGTCTGTGATCTCAATCCTTCATCCTGAATGTGTTCTCAACCCTTCACCCTGACTGTGTTCGCAACCCTTCACCTTAAATTTGTTCTCAACCCTTCACCCTGACTGTGTTCTCAACCCATCATCCTGACTGTGTTCTCAATCCTTCACCCTGACTGTGTTCTCAATCCTTCACCCTGACTGTGTTCTCAACCCTTCTCCGTGACTGTGTTCTCAACCCTTCACTCTGACTGAGATCTCAATCCTTCACCTTAAATGTGTTCTCAACCCTTCACCCTGACTGTGTTCTCAACCCTTCACCCTGACTGTGTTCTCAACCCATCATCCTGACTCTGTTCTCAATCCTTCACCCTGACTGTGTTCTCAAACCCTTCACCCTGACTGTGTCCCAACCCTTCATTCAGACTGTGTTCCCAATCCTTCACCCTGACTGTGTTCTCAATCCTTCACCCTGACTGTGTTCTAAATCCTCCACCGTGACTATGTTCCCAATCCTTCACCGTGACTGTGTTCTAAATCCTCCACCGTGACTGTGTTCACAATCCATCACCCTGACTGTGTTCTCAACCCTTCACCCTGATTGTGTTCTCAACCCTTCACCCTGACTGTGTTCTCAAACCATTCACCCTGACTGTGTTCTCAATCCATCACCCTGACTGTGTTCTCAACCCTTCACCCTGATTGTGTTCTCAACCCTTCACCCTGACTGTGTTCTCAAACCATTCACCCTAACTGTGTTCTCAATCCTTCACTGCGACTGTGTTCCCAATCCTTCACCCTGATTGTGTTCTCAACCCTTCACCCTGATTGTGTTCCAAATCCTTCACCTTGACTGTGTTCCCCATCCTTCACCCCAACAGTGTTCTCAACCCTCTACTGTGACTGTGTTCTCAATCCATCACCCTGACTGTGTTCTCAAACCATCACCCTGACTATGTTCTCAACCCTTCAACCTGACTGTGTTCCCAATCCTGCACCCTGACTGTGTTCTCAATCCTTCACCCTGACTGTGTTCTCAATCCTTCACCCTGACTGTGTTCTCAATCCTTCAACCTGACTGTGTTCCCAACCCTCACCCTAAACGTGTTCTCAATCCTTTCCATTGACTGTCTTCTCAATCCATCAACCTGACTATGTTCCCAACCCTTCACACTGACTGTGTTCTCAATACTTCACCCTGACTGTGTTCTCAACTCTTCAGCCTGACTATGTTCTCAATACTTCACCCTGACTGTGTTCTATACCCTTCACCCTGACTGTGTTCTCAATACTTCACCCTGTCTGTGATCTCAATCCTTCATCCTGAATGTGTTCTCAACCCTTCACCCTGACTGTGTTCTCAATACTTCACCCTGACTGTGTTCTCAATCCCTTCACCCTGACTGTGTTCTCAACCCTTCACCCTGACTGTGTTCTCAACCCTTCACCCTAACTGTGTTCTCAAACCCTTCACCCTGACTGTGATCTCAACCCTTCATTCTGACTGTGTTCTCAACCCTTCTCCGTGACTGTGTTCTCAACCCTTCACTCTGTCTGTGATCTCAATCCTTCATCCTGAATGTGTTCTCAACCCTTCACCCTGACTGTGTTCGCAACCCTTCACCTTAAATGTGTTCTCAACCCTTCACCCTGACTGTGTTCTCAACCCATCATCCTGACTGTGTTCTCAATCCTTCACCCTGACTGTGTTCTCAATCCTTCACCCTGACTGTGTTCTCAACCCTTCTCCGTGACTGTGTTCTCAACCCTTCACTCTGACTGAGATCTCAATCCTTCACCTTAAATGTGTTCTCAACCCTTCACCTTGACTGTGTTCTCAACCCTTCACCCTGACTGTGTTCTCAACCCATCATCCTGACTCTGTTCTCCATCCTTCACCCTGACTGTGTTCTCAAACCCTTCACCCTGACTGTGTTCCCAACCCTTCATTCAGACTGTGTTCCCAATCCTTCACCCTGACTGTGTTCTCAATCCTTCACCCTGACTGTGTTCTAAATCCTCCACCGTGACTATGTTCCCAATCCTTCACCGTGACTGTGTTCTAAATTCTCCACCGTGACTGTGTTCACAATCCATCACCCTGACTGTGTTCTCAACCTTTCAGTCTGATTGTGTTCTCAACCCTTCACCCTGACTGTGTTCTCAAACCATTCACCCTGACTGTGTTCTCAATCCATCACCCTGACTGTGTTCTCAACCCTTCACCCTGATTGTGTTCTCAACCCTTCACCCTGACTGTGTTCTCAAACCATTCACCCTGACTGTGTTCTCAATCCTTCACTGCGACTGTGTTCCCAATCCTTCACCCTGATTGTGTTCTCAACCCTTCACCCTGATTGTGTTCCAAATCCTTCGCCTTGACTGTGTTCCCCATCCTTCACCCCAACAGTGTTCTCAACCCTCTACTGTGACTGTGTTCTCAATCCATCACCCTGACTGTGTTCTCAAACCATCACCCTGACTATGTTCTCAACCCTTCAACCTGACTGTGTTCCCAATCCTGCACCCTGACTGTGTTCTCAATCCTTCACCCTGACTGTGTTCTCAATCCTTCACCCTGACTGTGTTCTCAATCCTTCAACCTGACTGTGTTCCCAACCCTCACCCTAAACGTGTTCTCAATCCTTTCCATTGACTGTGTTCTCAATCCATCAACCTGACTATGTTCCCAACCCTTCACACTGACTGTGTTCTCAATCCATCACCCTGACTGTGTTCTCAATCCTTCACCGTGACTGTGTTCCCAATCTTTCACCCTGACTGTGTTCTAAATCTTTCACCGTGACTGTGTTTCCAATCCTTCACCCTGATTGTGTTCCCAATCCTTCGCCCTGACTGTGTTCCCAATCCTTCACCCTGACTGTGTTCTAAATCCTTCACTGTGACTGTGTTCCCAATCCTTCACCCTGACTGTGTTCCCAACCCTTCACCCTGACTGTGTTCCCAACCCTTCTCCCTGACTGTGTTCTCAATACTTCACCCTGACTGTGTTCCCAACCCTTCACCCTGACTGTGTTCCGAACCCTTCACCCTGACTGTGTTCTCAATACTTCACCCTGACTGTGTTCCCAACCCTTCACCCTGACTGTGTTCCCAACCCTTCTCCCTGACTGTGTTCTCAATACTTCACCCTGACTGTGTTCCCAACCCTTCACCCTGACTGTGTTCCCAACCCTTCACCCTGACTGTGTTCTCAATACTTCACCCTGACTGTGTTCCCAACCCTTCACCCTGACTGTGTTCCCAACCCTTCACCCTGACTGTGTTCTCAATACTTCACCCTGACTGTGTTCCCAACCCTTCACCCTGACTGTGTTCCCAACCCTTCACCCTGACTGTGTTCCCGACCTTCACCCTGACTGTGTTCTCAACCCTTCATCCTGACTGTGTTAATTACCCTTCACCCTGACTGTATTCTTAATTCTTTAACCTGACTCTGTTCCTGAATCTTGATTGGCGAAACCTGATTCCTGATGAAGGGCTCCTGCCCGAAATGTTGATTTTCCTACTACTCGGATGTTGCCTGACCTGCACCACTCTAATCTTGGCTGTGTTCTGAATCCTTTAACCTGACTGTATTCTCCATCCTTCAAACTGACTGTGTACGAAATCCTTGAAATGGACTGTGTCCTAAATCGTTCCCGTTGATTGTGTTCTCAATCCTTCAGGCTGACTGTGTTCTGAATTCTTCGCCCTGATTGTGTTCACAACCCTTCACCCTGACAATATTCTCAATCTTTTACACTAATTCTATTCTCAAAACCTTCAAACTAACTGTATTTTCAATCTTTCAACCTGACTGTGTTCTCATCCTTCAAATTGAATCTTTTCTCAATCCTTCAGCCTGATTGTGTTCCAAATCCTTCAGCCTGACGGTATTTTAAATTATTATATTTCTTCTCTTCTATACCTCACATATTTTTTCTAAGCCTGTGAAAAATAATACTTATTCAAAAACGTGTTTAAACATTTCATTCATCCAGGCCAGATCTGAACTCCAGAGATGAGGTAAGACCCTGACATCAAGTCAGCAGTTGGCCACGTGTGACATTGAGCGGGTATACCAAAGTTGGAGTCAATTAGAAACAAGAGAGAAGCTCTATGCTGACTGATGGCATACTTTATTCAAGGTTAATGTCTGCAGTTGATAGAATTCAATCACCTCAGCCATAAGACTCACTGCAGCAGTTGATATTACATTATATTGTCAAAAACATGAAGGACCAGTTGCATACAACATCATCCCATCAAATAGTAATTGTCAAATAAGCTGTTTTGGTGGTGTAGCTTGAAGGATAAATATTGGCCAGGAAACCAGAAGAGCAATTGCAACATTTAAAAGGCATTTGGATGGGTATATGAATAGGAAGGGTGTGGAGGGATATGGGCCAGGTGCTGGCAGGTGGGACTAGATTGGGTTGGGATATCTGGTTGGCATGGACGGGTTGGACTGAAGGGTCTGTTTCCATGTTGTACATCTCTAGGACTCTGACTCTTTAACTGCCCCACTCCTTTTTGAATAATGCTACGGCAGCTAACATTAGCTTCACATCACAAGATGGTACGTCCAACATCCTCAGTGCAAGCTCGGTGCAGCATTTAGATTGTCAGCCTAGGTTATGTGCTCCAGTCTCAGGAGCTAAACTTAATGCCCACAACTCAGAGGTGAGAACGTACCCACAGAAATAAGGATGACCTTTCACACTTCTCATCTGTAATATGACTTTTGAAATACCTTTGCTTAATGTTCCATGCTGTACTATTTTAATTTGATTTTACATCTTAGTTTTCTTATCGTTTGATTTGTGTAAAATCAGATGGGCAAGTCAAACCGGCTTGGAATTTTATTATTTCTGTCCCTTTAGTAATAACATAATAGCAGCTCATCCATCCATAACAAGTTGGGTTGATCAGAGCTGCTCATACTATTGAGGACCGAATTGAGATATGTGATAATAAAATAAAAAGCAGAAGACAAAAAAAAATGAAACTAAGCCTTTAACATAAGCTATAATGTGTGACTTGGAGATACAATGTAAACTAAGAAAAAAGATCTTCGGGATTGACATTAGGAAGCATTTCTACATACAGAATGGTCAATACTCAGCATCATTTTAAGAGTAAGGTAATAAAACCAAACATTGGGAATTATTCAAGAGACATTCAGATGTCATGCTGGATGGACTATGATTGTTTTGAAAAATTAGTGAGAATTAGCTAGAACCAACTGACAGTCATTGTCTCCACTTAACTTTTTGAAGACCAACTTGCTTTAAGATGAAAAACACTGGTAAAGATTTAACAATGTGACCCATTTTTTTTCACATTTAGTGCTATCAAAGTTAGATATTTTCAATCACGAGGCACAGCTCTGAGGCATTCAGCTCTACCAAAAGAATAAAATCAGCTAAAACAGGAAGCTGTGTACATTAATTGCATCAATCCCCAGGAGATGGCTAAGTAGTGCTAATATATCCTCAACGTCTTAACTTTGTTCCTTCATCTTTGACCTCTTTTCCTATCCTCTTCTTTCTTGGGAACATAGGAGCACAAATAGAGTATTAGCCCACTGAGTTTTTTTTACCCTAATACTAACCCTAATCCAACATTCAATTTGATCATGGCTATTCATCTACCTCAACACGGCTTTCCCACACTATCCTCATATCCTTTGATGTTCATAGTCTCCAGAAATGTATTGATTTCGGACTTGAGTGTGTTCAAAGATTGAATTTCCACAATCCTCTGAGGAAAAGAATTCCTAAGAACTTCTTTATCATCGCAGTCCTAATTGATTATTATTCTGTGAGTTTGTTCCATAGTCTAGACTCACCAGCCAGAGGAAACCTCCCACCCATATCCACCCTGTCAAACCCTGTCAGAATTCTATGAGTTTTAGTAAGAACATCTCTCATTCTTCGATATTATATTGGGTACCCAGATTTCTCATTGTCTCTTAATAAAACAATCCCACATCCTAAGGATTAGTCTGGTGAATAGCCTGTGCACTCTCTCTTTGGAAAGTACACCTCTCCTTAAATAAGGAAGCATAAACTGTACAGAATACTCCAGGCACTGTTACACCAAGGCTGTATACATTTACAGCAACATCTTTTTCTCCTGTGCCCAGGTCTTCTTACGATGAAGGCTATCATACCATTTGCTTTCTAGTTAACTCATATACTCATGGATGGTTCCAGCTCAGAAGGAGGCCATTCACCCCATCATGTCTACATGGGTCAACAAAGGCCTGACAGCATTAAAGCTATTTTCCAGCATTTGGCCCAAAATCACAAAGATAATGGCAACATAAGTGAATATCTAGATATTGCTTAAATATTACCAAAGTTACAATTGCTTGCTACACCTGCACTCTACCTTTTACTAACTCACGAACAAGTACATCAGGTTTCTTTGGACATGAAAATTTTCCAAGCCCTCATCATTTAAAACAAATACTCTTTCTTTCTGTTTTTCTACCAAAGTAAATAGCTTCACACTTATTCACATTCCATTCCATCTGGCATTTACTTGCCCATTCATAGCAGCCTTTCCAAATTCCTTTGAAGTTTATTTGCTCCTGCCATACAAGTTACAATCCCATCTTGTTTGTGTCATTATCAAATTTAGAAATATTGCATTTGGATCCATTCCCCCCCCCCCAGAGAGTGCAAAGAAGAAGCATTATCGAAAGGGTCAACTGTGAAGATAAGTCTATGCTTAACAGCTTGAACAGAGCCTTGATTAAGACAGACTACTATGGACATATGAAACAGTAAACAGAATCATTTGTATGAACTAAACCCTGACAGTAGGACAAGGAGGAACAAGTGCAACTTGGCAATTGCAGTTCTTCACACAGAATGATTAATTGTACTTTGGTTCATGAGCGAAAGATGTGGGAGTATAATGGAAGCAAGAACTTTGAAATCTGAAGAAATGATTGGATGCTGTGATGGAGAGTATTATTTTTTTCTTGCTGGATGGACAGTACAGTTTCCTCATCAGTATTTGTCTTGTGAGCTGCTAATTGTCAATAACATTAGAGCAAGTAGGCATTTTTAACTCTTGGCAAGTGAAAGCAATTAACTTAGCAATTACGTTTTCTGATTTTAAACAGCGAATAGCCTACTGCTCTATCACAGCAACCAGTCATTAAAAGAAGAAATAGTTATCTACAAATTTATCACTGCCCACAAGCTTCACAAAGAAAGGTTCAGTACATTTGCAACAAATTCTTTGAGACAAAGCTACAACCCTGAAACATTTACATTTGGCAGTCATAACGTGTAAGAAATTTATCTTTTCAGTTGTGATTACTGATCCACAGGAAAATGTCAAGACAAAGGCAATTCATTTACACTTTAATCAAACCAATACATCTCTAGAATATATGAAAGATTGATCTAGACTCATGAACCTTTGACTATAAAAATTGCTATGTGAATTTTCTGATATAGTCTTGGTAATGTCCCATTTCTTTCCTTTTTTTACCATCCTCCTTCTTTTTATTTTTTCTTATTTTAAGAAGTGAAATAACTCCACAGAGGCTGGTATCCCATCACCCTTTATTTGCACATGAACAGTCCTTGCGTTAGCACTGCCTCATTCAGAGTCAGGTACCAGAGCGTCAATATCTCTGACAAACACCCTTTTTATATGTCAGCTAGGGCTCCCGGATTGGACCAGATTAACAGCACCAATCAGTGAACTCATTCTATGAGGTGCAGCTGGCTGACCTCATTACAATCTTTACAGAAGGAAGTATGTTTGAGGCAGTATTTTCAGAATAAAATAGACTCCCTCATTTATTTGAAGTAAAGAAAAATAGAGAGAAATCACACCCTAGTTAGTACTTCAATCATTGCAAAGCTTGGCCTTTTGGGTTTCTATGCTCAGGAGTGATTCAGAATATTCAGAGCGGTTGGGATGAAATCAGCAACAGATCAAGAGCAGCAACAGAATATCTGATTTAATGCTGGACTTTGATGATAATCAAGAAGCTTAAGCACTGCTAATGCATTGAGCATGGGTACATAGACTATGCATCTTCCCAAGACTATCTTCAGTTCTCAAATTAGGAATTACCTATGACATTATTGTGAGTGTCCCTCCACCCCTGCTCTATGCACTGTTTCTTCAGAATGCAATATCATAACATGGATGCAGATGAAGAACTCACTCAAGTCTTTTCCATACATTTGTATGAAAACTGTCCTGAGGTTCATTTTGCCAAGAAACACAGGCAAGTGTGAGTTAATATATCCTTGTAGCAAGCTAAAGGATGCAGTTTTAAAGGGAGTGCATGAATGAACTGGTCCAAACTAGTAAAGCTTCTTTTAGTCAGAGCAAATCTTGCAAGTGGATTTCACCATGCACCTGAAAATCTCTGTGATTTATGGAAGCTGAGATTTATTGTGAATTCTTTTTTGGCCAATGGACTTCAGAGCTTAAGAATAGGGAAATAAGCTCTCAACTCCTGCCTCTGGGAGAGAGCTGGAAGACAAAGTAGGAATGGAGAACTTCAGTACATGTGGGTGTTAATAATTTTTTCTCTGATAGTTTATAGTTGCAAATAGAAGCAGCATCCCATGGCATCCAGAGTTGCAGAATTTGTACAATTAAAGCGTTTTATTTTAATGGATCTTACTTTGCATTTGGACCAAATTCAAAGCTCTCAGCTTTACAAAAATTGTTGGGTATGATCACTTATCACCCACATATAAATGGCCCAGCAGAAAACCTTATTTTGTTTTGATTTGGAAACGATGTGAATCTGGTAAAAGCAAAGTACAAGTTAAGGAAATTTGAAAGGAGTGAAAGCCTTTAAATTGAACATTGGATAGTTACAGGATTATTGAAGATGTAAGGCAGAGGAGAAATGGCCTTATTCTGTCATGATTTCAGCAATGCTTTCTTCCTCTCTTATCTGAGAAACTACCCTACTCTGTATATATTTTCTGGCAAACTGAAGCTCACAGGTTTCCAGCAAAGCATCTGCCCAGATAAAGATTATATGTTCGGACTAGTCTCCAACATGAGCAAGGTTTATCCTTTAGCCAGAACCAAAATATATTACTGACTATTTTTGTTCTTCCTGTTTGTGAGAGCTTGTACATGCAAATTAGCTGTCACATGATCTATTGAACAATGACTACACCATAAAATCAATTAATTGGATGTTTTGAGGACACGAAGGGCACTGTAAAAGGTCAATTTTCTCTTTCCATAGGGAAACAAGATAGTAGTATGAGACTGCAGAAGCAACTTACAAGTCCAGTGATGAGAAATTTCAGTTAGGGAGGATAGATTGATAAAGTTGAGACTTTTATCCCTGGAGAGAAGAAGGCCAAGTGGAGATCTGACAGATTTTCAAATCATGAAGGAGTTGGATAGAGTAGATAGAGAGGAATTTTCCCCTCTCATAAAAGGATCGAGAACCAGAGGGCACAGATTGAAAGTGATTTGCAAGAAAAACCATTTTCTCAGTTAGGAATGTGCTGCCTAGAAAAGTGACAAAGGCAGGTGCAATTGAGGCATTCAAGAGAGTATTCAATGATTATTTGGATAGAAATAATGTGCAAGGGAATGGGAAAAGAGCAGGAAATTGGCGGTAGGTAATGATGCTCTCATTTGAAGAGCTAGTGCAGACACGATGGGCGAAGTGGACTCCTTATACACTGTTACACAGCTATGATTTGTGAAAGCATTATTCCTGGATAACACAGGAGAAAGTGAGGTCTGCAGATGCTGGAGATCAGAGCTGGAAATGTGTTGCTGGACAAGCGCAGCAGGTCAGGCAGCATCCAGGGAACAGGAGAATTGACGTTTCGGGCATAAGACCTTCTTCAGGAATGAAGAAGGGCTTATGCCCGAAACGTCGATTCTCCTGTTCCCTGGATGCTGCCTGACCTGCTGCGCTTTTCCAGCAACACATTTCCAGCACCACTCCTGGATAACACACACTAACACAACTGGATGGGCCAAATGACCCATTACTCCTACTTCCTACATCCACAACATCTTATTCAATTTTGGTTTTAACAGCATAATTTTGAGGTGAAGCATATTTTGCTCACCTACCATTGTGCAATTGAGTTTTACAGCCCCATCACTTGAGCAAAGGTTATTTTTCTCAGACTTCCTTTGTAAATATTGGTTTGAAAAGGTGGGCATACAGTGTACACTGATTCACTGAAGAACAAGTGATGACATTTCTGTTCATTCTAGCTAATCATCTGCAAACAGAGCCCCTCATCTAAATTTTGGCCATGTGAGAATGAGAATTCAGTATAACCATGATTAAGCTACCCTTTATCTTTGGTAAACTAAAGCAGTTAAATCTTCCTTTCAGTCTTTTTTAACCAATGTACACATAAGTTTATAATCTTATATTTATTTTTAGTTACAATTTGTATTACCTCTCATTTCTCACTATTAAAATCCACTTTCAGACTTTGCCGATCTTGATAAATGTTATTCCTATCCTCTGAAATTCCGCACCATAGGTTCACAGCATAGATATTTTTAATCAACCTGTTCAGACATGCTATAACACACCTCTGGAGCAGGTGGGACTTGAAACTGGACCTCCTGACTTAGAGGTGGAGACATACCACTGTGCAACAAACAGCCTTAGGTTCATGTTTTGTATTTTTGAAATTTTTTTATTTAACCTAGTTTTCTAACTGACATGCTCAGAGTTGTTATTATACACCTCTGGAACAGGTGGGAATTGAAACTGGACCTCCTTGCTAAGAGGTAAGGACACTGCCACTGTGCAACAAGAACCATTGCGTTCACATTTTATTGTTAACCTATCTTTCTAATCAACCTGTTCAGAGATCTTATTACATACCTCTGGAACAGTTTGGACTTGAACCCAGTGTCTGAGTTCAGGGATAGGAATACTATCACTGCAACACAAGAGGACCCAAGGTTTACTTTAATTTTTTTTCTTTTTCTCTGTTAAGGTTCTCATTTTATTGAAACGAATGCTTATGAAACCTTCATCAAGGTAATTTGTAAACATCATTAACAGCAATGATCCCAGGACTGTTTCCCAGGCAGTTTGTTGATTACTGCTGTCCAATTAAAACTACTGCCATTGATCATGATGTATTGTACCCTCTTACTTACTGAATTAACTGCTTTTTCTTCAATCCAAATTCCTTGTGCAATATCTTAACATGTTTCTTGAATTGTTAACATTATGCACTTTACTGACATCTGAGAATGCTATTACACACTTAAAGAATTCCAATAACCTTACCTGGCTTTTCTAACTTCATGTACATTTGGATTTGTTTTTAATTTGTTAAATTAACTTGAGTGGTTATTTTGTAATATTTTATTGACAGGTATTAAGCCAAAAGGTCTATACAGTACTTCATAAGAACATGCTGGAGCAATATTTATCCTCCAATTTTTTGTTGCAACCTGTGTTATCAATATAGTTTGTGGTTAGAACACTTCAGTCATGTTTACTTCCTTCACTTTATGCTTTCAATCTCTTCCTAATCTTAATGCCTTTCCAATTTCCCAATAGTCCAGAATTTTACCTTCCAGCTTTCTCAGTTTCCCCTTCTAGCCAAGGTAGCATATCTGACTGTGAAGGCCAACATCATAGCCAATCTCGACCTACAAATTTATATAATACTTTTTTGACTTCAGGTTGTTCTAAAGAGCTTTAAGGTAACAAAGTGATTCTGAAATGTAGTCGTTATTGAAATACAGCAACCAATTTGCTTGCAGTAAGACCCTACGAATAACAATGACATAACAATTTGGTGGTAATCTGCATATTTTAGTAATTTTCATTGAGGGATAAGCATTGCTCAAGATACCATCTAGAAGATTCCTGCTGTTTTTCAGCTAACTAAGATAGTATCTTATCTGAAAAACAGCAGCACAAAAAGTACAGCTCTCCCTTAGTGCTGTTCTGGAGTGTGAGCCTGACTTTTGTGCTAAAGTATTCTCACTCAGAGGCCAGTGTGCTATTAATTGAGCAATACCTTGAAATCTGGGGGTGTATCCCTATCTGACCTCCAAACAGATGCATTTCAGAATCAATCAGGAATGGGAACCCTGGGCAACTTTGCCTCTGCCTGTTCTAGAGGACAATGAGGCCAATTGTAGTGTTTCCCTCACTACTTTGATGAAGGTTGGAAGAGCAGGTGTCCAGTCCAAGGTTTCCCAACTTGTTTGGGCCGCTGCTACACTCTATACTCACTGAACATTAAGGAGATCAATTTTTACGAGTTCTAATGAAGCCTTTTTTTCCAAATTTTGAGTACATCCTTTTGCTTTTTACCCTCATTAATTTAAAATGGTTATTCTTAGTGCTGTAATTCAATGATGTCTTATTCCTATTGTACCAAAACATATTCTATTCATTGACAATCAACTTTTCCATTTCCACTGCTAAACCTGGTACCGATTAGAAGCAAATCTGGTAATATTGTACTGTTCTCCCATATGGCAGTGCTTTTGCCCTTTTACATTTCTCCCTGTCCGTCCATTGCCATATAATCTTCACTCACTTCTAAGCACTCTGAAAATTAACATATTTGACATAAAAGCTGCAAGTGATTGGAAAGTCAAAAAAATTAAAGCTCAAATGTAGATAATATTTCAGCTGCACATCTTAGCAAACAAAAAACAACAAATTAGGACTCTCAAAATTATGCTGTTAAAGATAGTTACTTTAATTCCAGGATGTAAACACAGAGGGGTGACTGAAGAGCATTTAAATGAGCTGATAATGTCCATTTATGATTTCAAAACTTTGCATTTTATTGTCAGATAATGTTGATTTCTCTCACAAAGACATACCAAGTGTGTTGAAGTAATACAGCACAGACCCGGGAGACCCGGGTTCAATTCCCACCTCAGGCGACTAACTGTGTGGAGTTTGCACGTTCTCCCCGTGTCTGTGTGGGTTTCCTCCGGGTGCTCCGGTTTCCTCCCACAGTCCAAAGATGTGCAGGTCAGGTGAATTGGCCATGCTAAATTGCCCATAGTGTTAGGTAAGGGGTAAATGTATGGGTGGGTTGCGCTTCGGCGGGTCGGTGTGGACTTGTTGGGCCGAAGGGCCTGTTTCCACACTGTAATGTAATCTAAAAAAAAAACAGATCTTTCAGTCCAACCATTCCGTGCCGATCATAATCACAAACTAAACTATCCCACCTGCCAACGCTTGGCCCCTATTCCTCAAAACATTTTTTATTCATGTACTTATCTAATTCACTCCTAAACATTCTAACTGTACTCACATCCACCACTTCCTCTGGAAGTTCATTCCACACATGAACTGCTGTCTGTGTAAAAACATTGCCCCCATGTCTTTTTAAAATCTTATTCCCTTCTTCTTAAAAATATGCCCACTAGTCCTAAAGTCCCTTACCTTAGGGAAACGACACCCACCACTCACCTTATCTATGCACCATATGATTTTATGAATGTCTACAAAGTCACATCTCAACCTCCTATGCTCCAGTGAAAGAAGTCCCAGCCTATCCACTGTCTCCTTATAACTCAAACCCTGCATACTTGGCAACATCCTGGCAAATCTATTCGGAACCCTCTCTAGCTTAATAATATCCTTCCGAAAACAGGGTGGCCAGAATTAGACACAGTACTTTAGAAGGGGGCTCACCAATACCTTGTACAATCTCAAAATAATTTCGCAACCCCTCTCCTCAAAGGTCTGAGCAATGAATATTGTGTTATATTATAATTACATTATTATATTGGTAATATAAGGCCAGAAGTGTTAGTCTTATTGTACAATTCATTTCCACCCAGGAACCTTGGTTAGAACGTGCCTCAGACTGACTAGAAAGAGGTTTCTTATGGACTGAGTTGGAAACAGAGCTGGGGTTATTGTTTCAGTGGTTCAATTTTATAGTATAGTTGCTGACATGATACCTTCACAATAGGAGAGTCTGAGTGGCAAGTTTACTAATATCAAACAGGGCAATAAAATGGGCAAGATAATTGATCTTAGTCCCCTTCAGTTAGAGAAGTAGAGGAGTGTTGGAGGGAGAAATATCAACTGAGACTTCCACTCCTAATTCCTAACTAGAAGGTCTTGGTGGAAAGTGAACATGTGAGGAGAAAAATGCTCCCCCACTAACGTGCAGACTCACAACGTAAATAATTACTACTTATGTAGTTTTCCAGGAATTCAACTCAAACAGCACAAACTTACCAGAACAAAACGAGTAAATAAAATTCAGCCACAAACACAAATGCATCATTTTCAAATGGCTGTACACTGTATTTGGTTGTATTTCATATTTCTTTTCTGATGGGTAGCAGAATCTGCAACACCTTTGTTTGTTTTTGGTAATCTCCCCTGACCTCTGTCCTGTTTTCTGCTCACTCTTCCTGCTGTGAATTGCCCACTTTATTAAAGGCACTAGCTAGTGGTAAGATGCGGCTCTGAAACACATAAATAGGTTAGACTTTACAAGTTTGCAATGGTCCGGCAAACTTGACATTTGCAGAGAGTGCATTGGAAATTTAGGAAGAGAGGTCAACAGTATCCAACCAGAACTTTTTAATAGATAGCAATTTGTACATTGGGAGGTGGACTTCCAAGGCAGGTTTGCCTCTATGTTTTTCTGTGAAGTTCATATTCCAGTTCTAATTTATAAAAAATACACTTAACTCATCAATTTAGGTGATGCAGGCATATCCATCCATAATTGCTCTTGAGAAGGTGGAAGTGTGTGGCTATCCAGGCTATTTCACAGGACTGTCAACATTCAAATACATAATCGTGGGTCTGGAATCAAAATATTCCACAGGCCAAGAGAAGATGTCAGAACTCTTACCCCTAAAAGGCATTTGTGAATGAGATGCAATTTAAGAACAATGCATTATTTTCATGGTTCATATCACTGAAATTGGCTTTTCATTCTCAATTTATTTAACAAACACGTGCCTCTGGACCATTGGTCCAGTAACATAGAATTACATAGACTATTCAACATACAAAAACAGTCCAACATAGTAAAACAAAATACATCAGATTCTGAAAGTCCGAAACAAAAACAAAGTGCTGGAGAAACTGAGTTTTTGGAGAAAAATTGACCATTTGGCCCAACCGCTGCATGCCAACATTTATACTCCCCTGAAGTGTCCTCCCATTCCTTCTTCATCTAACTGGGGCAGCTTGACCCTTTATTCCCTCACCCTCCTGACACTTTACTATAGCTTCCCCAGATAATGACTTATGCTATTGTGTCTGATAATTTGCCCTGTTTTTGTTTTTACAATACTTTTGAAAATATTATGAATGTTTCAATAAAATACATTGAACACGGGAAGGAATATCATCCCTAAGAGTTAGGAACAAAGCTGGCTAACGATATTGAAAACCAAATTCAGAATCTGCAGGCAACCATCTAGCTAAAACAGATGATGTCATTTGTAGGTAGTAGACCAACAGAGTGAGTGAGATATTTTAAGCAGATTTAAATGTGTATGTTTCCCCTCCAAAAAGATCTTCCGCCTTCAGTCCAGAGGGAGGTCTGCTCTACTCTGAGCTACAGGCTATTTCACAGATGCTGTTGAAGCTATTCCACTATTTGATGACAGGAGGTGCACTTCAAAGGATGGCTTTTGCCAATTTCTTTGCATTCCTTTGCTCACAATGGCATGGATTACTCTGTTTCTACTCTGTGCTCCATCTGTCAGTCTGGATGGAGATTACTGAAATTCACCCAAAAAGGACAGGTGCCTTTGAATACCAGGTCAAAGTTCTGATTCAAACCGGCTGTGATTTATTTAATCATTTCTCTTGTTTCCCAGTTTTGTTTTGTTTTTACAGTATTGATGTTTGGCTATTATAGAACATTCAATCTAGTACAATACAGATTGCGTTCAAAGATTCAATTCAGATTACAGGTGATGAATGACTGTATTCGGTATTAATGGAAAAATATATCACATGTTTTTGTCTCCCACTTCAGCTGAGGCATTAACCAATTTAAAATAAATAGGTTTTTGATTATTAAAGTAGCAGACAGAGAAATAGTATATAAAACCATAAAGCCTTTCTTCATTAATATTGCCAAGACTAAATTCTAATTTAGAATTAGGTTTGAATGTCTAACACCTTTGCATATGTTTTGTTAATGTAAATTCTGAGAAAGTATTTTTTAAATTACAGATCATAATTGAAAGTGCTATGCTATATCTGAATCTCAGATTTAGTGGTTGATTCTCCACTTAGACTAAAGACGTTGCCAACATTAAGGTATTTTGTTTCCCTTCTGTTTTTAGACCTATTTTATTTACTTCTGATCTCTTGAGGTGTTGTTGGACCATTCTCTGATCAGTGGGGGCAGACAAGCTGCTCGCTAGTTTCTTCCAATGGCTTACTTGTGCCAACTATTCAAAGGAATGTGAGGGCAGTGCTGAGTGGTTCGCCCTTTGACTTCTCCTGTCTATCAGTGGGGACTTGGCTGGACTCAGCTCTTTATTTCCCCTTCACAATATTACCAGTACCCTATGATGTGACCCCCTATGTGGGAAGTGCTGCCCACAACCTTCTGTCTCTCCATGCAGAACATCATTGAATTGACTCATCCTGATGTCATATTGGGACACAATTACACACATCACTATATTTCTACCTATTCATCATACTCCTCAAGTTCTCTTTAAATTTGATTCTTGACCTGTCTCACATTGTACATTTTAAACTATTCTATTTCACATCTTGTGTATGAAACATCCGCCAAGATCTCTGTCATATTTTTAAAATTTATGCTTCCAAATATTTAAGCCATTTGCCATAGGAAGCAATTTGCTTGAATCACTCTTAACCTCTTGCATGATCAACCAACCCCATTTAAAACATTCGCACATTCTCAAGTCCGTGTGCCCACATAAATTATTTAACATTTCACCTCACTGAATGCTATCTGCCACCTATTGCCAAGTTCTGTAAAATGTCTCAGTGTTTCTGCAACTGATTCAATGATTATGATTATCAATTATGCCTTATATTTTGCTATGTTCATCCATAAACTTGGAGGTGTTTCTGAAAAACCAATATCATTTTGATTTGATAAGATGCTAAAACTTCTAAGATCAATTGGCAAAATTGAATCTTGTTCAAATCATTTTACGAGTACAATGTATTCATTTTACCTACCATCTCAGTCATGTCTGTGAACACCAACAGGTTAGTCAATCATAGCTGAATCAAAGTTACCAAATCATTTAAGTTTCTCCGATGCAAACTGTTGCATTCTGCTGCTAGGCTGTTTCCAGCCAGCAACTCTGCAGTGTAAACTTGTGAAGGACAAGCACCATTGAATCAGAAGTTGATCATTCAACCCACTGAAACTTTCTTGTTACTTTCTCAGCCATAGTTTGTAGTTTGGGGGCTGGTTAGCTCAGTTGGCTAGTATGCCATTCAATTTAGTGCCAACAGTACATGCCCAAATTGGATAGATTCTGTCTTCTTACCCTCTACATAAGGGGGGAAGGCAATGGTGAACCACTGCAGACTTAAACAGGAAAAATGGCTCAGAATGAAACATCAGCCTACAATGAACTCAGGGCCTATAGTCAGGCAGAACACGTGAGTAATGGAACTCGGTTGTCGATTAGCATTTTCTTTCTAATCTCCACCTTTTTCTCTCTAATTCATGTTGATAATGTTGAATGGTCTTAAGACTCTAATGATATTACACTGAAAACACAACTTTAAGTAACCAAATGACAACAAAAGGGTGGAACCTACTGGACCTCAGCCCAATACACAGGAATCACAATGATCAGCATCTTATGATGGCACAGTCACTCAGTGGTTAGCACTGCTGCTTTACAGTGTCAGGGACCTGGGTTCGATTCCAGCCTTAGGCGACTGTCTGCATGGAGTTTGTACATTCTCCGCGTGTCTGCATGGATTTCCTCCAGGTGCTCCGGCTTCCTTCCACATGCCAAAGATGTGTGGGTTATATGGGTTGGCCATGCTAAATCGCCCATAGTATTCTGATAGATGCATTATTCATGGGAAATGTAGGGGAATGGGTCTGGTTGGGATACACTTTGGAGGGCTGGTGTGGACTTGTTGGGCCAAATGACATGGTTCAGGGCAGCATGGTGGCTAAGTAGTTAGCACTGTGGCCTCACAGCGCCAGGGACCTAGTCTTGATTCCAGTCTTGGGTGACTGTCTGTGTGGAGTTTGCACATTCTCTCTGTGTCTGCATGGGTTTCCTCCAGGTGCTTTGGTTTCCTCCCACAGTCCAAAGATGTGCAGGTTAGGTGAATCAGCCATGCTACGTTAGCTATAGTGTTCGGGTAAGTGCATTAGTCATGGCAAATATAGGGGAATGGGTCTGGGTGGGTTACTCTTTAGAGAGTAGGTTGGACTTGTTAGGCCACATACCCTGTTTCCACACTGTAGGGATTCTATGATTCTTTTCTAAAGCTTGTTCATATTTTATCTGAGATATTGGGCCTCAATCCCCCTCAGCAAACTGCGTTTCCCTTTAACAGTACGGGTAGTTCTTCTATAATGGGCATTTATTAAGCAGGGTTTAGTTGAAATGCGATTTGTGTGGATTTTTTTTATAATGCAAACTCCTGGTTCACAGTTACACGATTCCATCCCCAACACCAGCAGAACAGCAAAACCCAGCCTCAGGATCCTCTGTCAGCAGAATGCAAATTCAGTGTGTTCAGCTAAAAAAGGGATGCAATCAGCTCTGCCAGCCTTGAAACTTTGCTTGAAACTGGGAATTGTAGCGTACGTCTAGAAAAAACTTTATTTCAAACTGGGGGAGAACCTTAAGGAGAATTGGACTTCCACATTGGCATCACGTAGTCAGTCGACTTGCACGCTTTCTGATGGAGTGCTTTGTGCAAGGTACAGAGCTGTAGTCAGTGAGTTCACTGTTGATGTGTTAAATTTACAGTATTATTTCATTAAAATATATAATTTACTTGGACTGTGCTACTGTTAGTGTTCGGCTAGCTAGTATTCTTGTTTTGATCTTTACTGATATTTTTGGTGGTTTGCCCCAACCCTGTTTTTTTCCATAGGCCTCATTATTTATATTGCGCGGTATTCTATAACACATTGTCACACAGGAACACATTTACCATGTTATAAGAGAACTACTGTACCCATTTGTTCCTTAGCATTGTACTTCTCTACCTGAAAGGCATATTAACTCTCTCTAATTAATTTGAACTCCATATGAACTTCCTGTCCACAGCAATGTTTTTCTCTGTGTCTTCACATCTCTTCTCCTCATGGTCCTCTTTTCTCCTGCCCTTTTCTCTCTCCTCTTGCAGCCTTTTGCAACTTCTACATTGCCCTTCCATCTCTTCTATTGCTTCCCCTCTATCAAAATTCCTTTCACCACCTTCTCTTGCATCTTTTGCTTCCCTTCTCCTCCCCTCCTTGTTTGTCTAAATTGCAACCATTTTCCCCTCACCCTCTAATCCTTCTTGATCTGAAAAATTTCAAATTGACCCTGACTGCAATGTCAAGGGAAATCAAATGAGTTGTCCTTGAGAATTTCACTGAACAAATAACAACTTCACTTCTAAATATCTCACCCAATTCTATTTTTAAGCGCTTTTTGCACCTGCATTCCACACTTTTTGTCTGACAAAAGGTTTTCTAGATTTGATGGTTTAAGCCATGTTTAGTCATCTGGCTTGTTTCCATATTTGGGTTGTGGTCAGCAGTTCTGAGATTCTTGTGCTAAGGAAAGTGTTTTTTTTTAACTATACTATTGATTATCTGTACTATTTTAAACACAATAGTCTGATCAGTCTCTAACCTTGCCATGTTCAGGAAATATTAACAAAATTTACTCAATCTCTCAGGATAATTCATTCCTTTCAGCCCAGGTATAATTTCACTGAATAGTCACTGAATTAATGCCAAGGCCAGTTTATCCTCCCTCAGTTAAGACACTCAAAGCTGACCACAACACTCCAAGTAGCAGTTAAGCAGAAACTGTACTTTGTGCTTTTTTGAAATATTCAATAGGATGGATTTGAAGGCCTTACCAAAATAGAAGGGTAGTGGGACTAATCAGACACCTCTTTCAAAGCACTCTAACAAACGGTTCATTCTCCTCTTTCTGTGCTCTACAGTTCTATGATTTTCCAGTAAAAATAGTTGATGGAAATTCATAGGAAGCACATATTTAAGTCCTCAATATTTAATCCTGATGGGAAAAAGCACTTCCTAGGAGTGTGCATTCAGAAAGTCTGCCTTTATATCCCTTGCAAAGAGATTCTGCACATGCTAGTCCTTCTGATGTTTCTACATGTGCAAGCTGCCCTTCATGACTAAGACACCCTCTATATTCATCTATATTCCTCCAGTGCTTCTCATATGCTTATATTCCCACGTATCATGTATACATTGAAAGTATGTTGTCATACAGCTTGTTAGAGGAAACTATATCTGTCAGCAATCCACCCACTCATTCCCAATCATTTCATCAAACCTATTTGCAATGTTCTGTTTTCTTCTTTAACCTCAATATTCTTCTTAGTTTAATATTATTTGTAAACTTAAATATCTCTCCTTGATTCCAGAATCAAACACATGATGAGGCATCAACACTCAGAATTCTATTTGTCACCTCCCATCCATTCAAATGTATCTTTCTTACTTTCTGCTTCCCAACAGCTTTTTTTCATGCTGCATGATTTATCTCAAGACCAGGTACAGAATTACTCTGCTGGCCTGTCCCTTTAAGAATTATGGAGCAATTGGGTTGAAGTCAGTACTGTATTCCCTTTTCAGTTAGCCCATAGGAACAAATCATTCAGCTTATTACCATAATCTGGACAGATCACGTTTCAAATGTGTGAATCCATTCACAGTAAAGGATATGCCGCAGCTTACTCAAATGTAGTTCAGTGTTGCTACTTTAGTTCTCTCACTATTGACAATCAACAAGCTCTTTCTTTTAAATAAAACATTGATTGTTTAGATTGGTTTCTCACAGCTTTACAAATATTCACGGTTAGAGGTTGCTGCAGTGATTGTAACATGGTCAGCCAGGTGGATCACATAAAATATGCGTTCCCTAACTGGGGCTGTTAATCTGGGCCAATCAGGGAGCCCTGTCTAACAGATAAAAACAGGGGTGTCAGACATCCTGCTCACTCTGAGAGCTGGCTCTGAGCTGGATCAGTGTCAAGAGTTCTCCATGTGTAAATAAAGGGTGACTTGGTAACAGGATACCAGTCTCAGTGGAGTTATTGTAGTGGCGATGAGAGAAAAGCACACTCCTAAAGAAATTTGCTCTAACAGTCATCTTTGAGCTGGTGGTAAGCATTTCTGGCATCATCTGTAAAGCTTCTGCAGTGTAAGTTCTCAGTCTAGCTAAGGTCTAGCACAAACATAGGGATTGGAATCCAGAGCAAATTTTCTTGAAGACTAGTTCTGCATTCACTGAAACGGCCGTGCTTTATTGACATCTATTAGGACTGGGTGACCATTTAACCAGAGGTTTATTTTGATTGGTTAGGGAAGCTTGACCCGTGTGATCCTGCCATCAAAGACTGGGCCTAATATGTGGAAAGAATGTGTTATTTTTTCAGGGCAAATGACACTGAATTGAATTGAATTGAATTTATTGTCACGGGTACTGAGGCACAGTGAAAAGCTTTGTCTTGTGAGCAATACAGGCAGATCACATACTTAAGTAGCATAGATAAGTAAATAATAGTTAAACAGCAGCAAAAACAAAAACACGGCTACAGGCGAATGTTAAGAGTTTGTGAGTCCATTCAGTATTCTAACAGCAGCAGGGTAGAACCTGTGACAAAACTGGCTGGTGCGTGTGTTCAGGTTTCTGTACCTTCTCCCCAATGATAGTGGTTGGAGGAAAAACATTGTCAGATTGGGATGGATCTTTAAGAATGCTGGTGGCCTTTCCTTAACAGCAGACCTGGTAGATGGATTCTATAGATGGGAGGTTGGTCTTTGTGATTGTCCGGGCCGAGTTCGCCACTCTCTGTAACCATCTCCGATCTTGAATGGTACAGTTGCCATATCAGGCAGTGATATATCCAGACAGACATTGAGGCAGATGAAAAGCAATATGTACTTCTGACGGCGTGTGGATATGCAGCTTTTTTGGTTTTTAGGAACCTGACCTGAGACACCAGATACAAAACCTTTCAAGGGATGACAGATTTAGTTCAGGAATATTACAAACCCCACCCTCCTCTTGTTCTCAGACGCTATTGGTTTTATTTGCCAATTCGAGAACCAAAGGAATCTGTATCCGGATGTTTGACTAGGTTAGGCTGACTGGAAGGGGTATGTGACATTGATTTAACCTTTAATGAGATGCTGAGAGACCATTTGGTATGTGGGATTAATGATGTAACTATGCAAAAGTACCTACTAGCTGAAGCCCAACTGGACTTCAGACAGGCCCTACAACTGGCTTTGTCATTGGGAAACGTGGAAGTGGAGCGTATGAGTTGTAGAGTATTCCAATGGAAGTGGACACATCCGCCAGACCGACTGAGCTTGGGGAACACCACTTGAATGAAAGCAATTGCATATGTTCACTCAGGGCATATCCTGAACAGAGGGGCTGTAGGTCAGCTCACAGCAAAACGCCCAAACAAAGCCAAGCTTTGGCGAAATGGTGAAAACATTTTTCAGGATCAGGTCTGGCAAGCCATTGCTGCTGCAACCAGTATATGGACTCGAGACAATGAAAGAGTCCCACAAGACCAAGATTGTGTAAGAGAACTCATAGACCGGTATCATAGTGCACACCCCGGAAAGTCCACAGTAAATTGCTTAATAACAACCAAATCAGAACCAATCAAAATAAATATCTGGTTAAATGGTCTCCCGGTTCTAGTGGAGGGTGAGCCAGTCTTCAATAAAATTTACTCTGTACTCCCATCCTCATGTATGCACAAGACCTCAGCTAGGCTGAGAAGGTATACTGCAGAACCTTTACTAAGGATACAACTTCAGTTCCAATCTCCTATGAGAAGCAGTTGATTCAGTTACCACTGATTGTTGTAAAAGTCTCAGGCCCAAATTGATGGAGTGAAATTGGTTGAGAAAGATTCCCTTAGATTGAGTCAGTAGTTTTCGATTAAAAAAGTTTCCTGAACAAAATCCTACTTAAACACCCAGAGGTTTTTCGGGAAGATCTATCAAAGGAGTCAAGGCTACCTTTCATGGTGACCAGGAAGCAATCCCATGATCCTGCAAGGCCCACCCAGTGCCATTTGCCTTAGAGGCAAAAGCAGAAATCCGGAGGCTGGAAGTGAAGCAATCATCAAACCAATCCAGTTTGCGGAATGGGAAGCACCAGTCATACTGATTTTGAAGCCCAATGGGTCCGTTCACTTCTGTGGGGATTTTAAACAAATAGTAAACCACTTTTCGCAGCCTGATAAAAACCCAATCCCTCGCATAGAGGATTTATATACAAAGCTGGTGGGGGTTGGGGGGAGGGGAGAGGCTGCTCTTCATAAAATTGGACATGAGCCATGCATACTTGCAATTTCAGTTAGATGAGGATTTCTGGAAGAATTAATACTCATTAGAATTGGAACCAGCATACCAGACTGCCGTTGGTATTATTCAGCGGATGATGGGGAACAATTTACAAGGTCTATTGCAGTTGCCATTTAATCAGTATCCTGTTCCTGCCTTATCTCCATAACCCTTGATTCCACTATCTTGAGAGCTCTATCCAACTCTTTCTTAAATGAATCCAGAGACTGGGCCTCCGCTGCCCTCTGGATGACATGCTAATAACAGGGAAGACCAATAAGGAGCAATTAGAGAACTTGGACATAGTCCTTAGACATTTCTCCCAGCTGGGCTTATGCCTTGTAAAGGAAAAGTCTGTGTCCCAGGCACCCCAAGTGACTTACTTGAGCTTCAGAATCCACAAGACCAGGTTACACCAGTTGGAAGATAAAATGAGGACAACCAAAGGTGCCCCAGCTCCCACGTCTGTACTGGAGCTTAGGTCCTTGCTTGGGCTGGTGAATTATAGAACATTCATATATAACCTGTTCTCCGTCTGGCACCTTTGTATCAACTCTTTAAAAATAGTCAACTTTGGAAATGGTTGCATAGCTTTCAGGGAAGTGATGAAAACAACTATCATCATCTAAGGTGTGGGCACACTATGCTCCCAAGCAGGATCTGGTATTGATATGGGATGCCCCCCCAATGTAGTATCACCGTAGTATTAACTCATAGGTGGCCCAGTGGAAAGGAACGCCAATAGCATATGCACTCAAGATGCCCAGATAGAGAAGCAAGGTGGAGGAAGTCATATTTGGAGTCAGGAAGTTATTTTACAGATATAACTTTGTAATAATAACAAATGACAAATCTCTGCCATGTCTAGTTGAAGAGTACAAGGCAGTGCTGCCCACAGGTTCAGGCCAAATTCAGCATTAGGCTCTAATACTAGGTGCTTATAAATACTGGTTGGAACACTGTCTGGGAAGCCAAGTAGTCAACGCAGATGCGTTCAGCTGCCTCCCACTGGTGGATACAACACTGATGGTACCGCGACTGGAAGAGTCCAAAATGGTTTTAAATTTTCTGAACACACTTCCAGTCCAGTTACTAGCTGACAATATCAGAATTTGAACACAGAAAGATCCGGCTCTGGCAAAACTGAAACAGCTGGTGGTGATATGGAAACCCAAACGCTGTCACAGCCAGAACTGAAGCCTTCCTGGACCTAGACAGTCCAGATAACTGTAAAGGATGGCATATTATTATGGGAAGCCAAAAGGATTGTCCTGAGCAAAGGTCACTACCAGATACTGGCTGAATTCAACCAGAGTCACCCAGGGGCTTCCAAAATGAAGATGTTGGTGAGACATTATAGCTGATGACTAGGATTGGATGCAGACATAGCTATATTAGTGGGGTGGTCAGAGCACCGACAAGGACATAAATTACTTCCAGTAGCTCCCCCACATTAATGGGAATGGCCGGTAAACACTGAACTTGGTTACACATCGACTGTGCAGGTCCTTTAATGAGTTCAATGTTCTTAGTCATTGTGAATGCCCATTCAAAGTGGCTGGACATGTATAGATTTCATTCATCAAGCACGGAGATGATGATAGAAAACTGCATATCTTTTTTGCAATACATGGACTCCCAGAAACGTTGATCACAGATAACAGGCCATCATTTACCAGCAGTGATTTTGAGTATTTCCTAAAGTTGAATGGCTTTAGGCATGTAAGGACAGCTCCATACCATCTCTCGTCCAATTGTCTGGCAGAAAGAGCAGCCCAAACTTTGAAGGCAGGCTCAAAGAAACAGCCTACAGCTTCACTAGATATCAAAGAGTCCCAGTTCTTATTTGATTATAGGCCCACCCCTTTTGCAACTGCAGGTGTAGCTCCAGCAGAGTTGCTAATGGGAGAAGACTGCACACTGGGTTAAATCGGATCTTTCCGGATTGGGGGAGTAGGGTGGACCTGCATCAGGAACACCAATACCATATCACAAGGCTCTGCTAAGCGAGAGAGACAGTTTAATCCAGGGGACAAAGTTTGGGGTAAGAATCACGGGAATGGCCCTGCCTGGGTAAGTGGCATGGCCAATGCGAGGTCAGGTCCAGTGAGACATAAAGTTTGGATTGGTGCAACAGTCCTGAGCAAGCACATGGAGCATATGAAAGCTGCAGACTTGCAAACGGTGTGAGAGCAAAACATGCCTGGTTCCTTGACAGCCTTTCTGACTGTGCCAGAACCCATGTGTTCTCCTTTCCAACAAGCATTGAAGATACCTCAGAATCTCAGATGGACATTGTGGATGTCACCGCCTCATGCCTTTACCAACTGTAGAAGAGAATGAGTTTCTTCTGAGACACTTCGGGTGAATGAGTTGAGCAACTGTGTGTTACATGCTTCCCGTATCAGAAACAGTGTTTGAGGAACCTGGCCCAGTGCCGAAATGTCCCAGGAGGAGCTACAAAAAAAAACAGCTGGCCTACGTTTTTGGACTCACTGGGGGAGGGATGTAATGATTGTTACAAGGTCAGCCAGTTGGACCTCACAGAGTATGAGATCCCTGACTGGGGCTGTTATTCTGGTCCAATCAGAGAGTCCTGGCTGATGGATATAAACAGAAGCGTCAAACATCAGTTCACTCCGAGAGCTGACTCTGAGGGAGCTGGATCAGTGTTGAGAATTCTCCATGTGTAAACAAAGAGTGACTTCATGATGGGCTACCAGTTTCTGTGGAATTATTTCAGTGGTGACAGTTGATGTACGTAAAGACGACTTTTCGCAATAACACAGAAAATACACCATGGAAGAAGAGAAGAAGGTTTCGCATTTTGTTTTAAACTAAGAATGTTAAAAAGGCAAGCCTTACAGTCAGAAACAAGGGAGGTTATGCTGGGAAAAGAAGAGATGCAGGTAGACCAATTAAATACATCATCTGATTAGATTAGATTAAATTCCCTGCAGTATGGAAACAGGCCCTTCAGCCCAAACAAGTCCACACCGACCCTCCGAAGAGTAACCAACCCAGAACCATACCCCCCAACTAATGCACCTGACACTATGGGCAATTAGTGTTGGCCTATTGGCCTATTACCATGGCCAATTCACCAGATCTGCACATCTTTGGATTGTGGAAGGAAACCGGAGCACCCGGAGGAAACCCACGCAGACACGGGGAGAATGTGCAAACCCCACACAGACAGTTGCTGGAGGCTGGTTCTGACTTCACAAAGGTGAAATGAAATAGCATCCTAAAAATATTGGGGAACATAGGGTCTGGTGAGAGGGATGAACTGAAGGAAATCAGTACTTGTTGGGAAATGGGAAAATGATAGGATTAAAACCTGATAAATCCTCAGGGCCTGATAATCTACATTGCAAGAACTTAAGGAAGTAGCTCTCAAAAGAGTGAATGCATTGATAGTCATCTTTCAAAATTCTGTAGATCTGGAACGGTCAAATGGATTGAATGGTAGCTGCATGCAACCCCACTATTTAAAGAAAAAGGAGATAGAAAGAAAACAAGGGATTGTAGATCTATTAGCCTGACATCAGTTCTGGGCAAAACGCTAGAGTTCATTCGAAAAGATTTATAGGAGAGCACTTGGAAAATAGTGACAGGATTACACAGGGTCAGCATGGATTTATGCAAGGAAACTCATGCTTGACAGCTCAACTATCGGAATTTGAGGATGTAACAAATAGAGTTGATAAGTGGAAAACAATGGTTGTGATTGTATTGACCTTCAAAAAGCTTTCAGAAAGGTTCCATGTAAGACACTAGCTCTAAAATTAAAGTATTTATGATTAGGTAGCATACTAATGTGGATAAAGAACTGTTTGGTAGACAGGAAAAAAAGACTAGGGATAAATGGGTCATTTTCCATATGGCAAGCAGTGACTGGTAAGTACCACAGGTATCAGTGTTTGGATCCCAGATATGCACAATATACATGAATGATTTCGATGAGCAAACAAAATGGAATATCTTCATGTTTGGAGACAACACAAAGCTGGGTGGGAGCGTGAATTGTGAGAAGGCTGTAGAGATTCTTCAGTGTTGTTTTGACAGGCTAAGTGGGCAAGTGCAAGGCAGATGAAGTATGATGATAAATGTTACATTATCCACTTTAGTCTCAAAAACAGGCAGATTCATATCTGAATGGTGAGAGGTTGGGAAAGGGAGAGGTGTAGCAAGACCTTTGTGTTCTTGTACACCAGTCACTGAAAGTGCAGATGCATGAGGCAGTGAAGAAATCAAATGGTATGTTGACCTTCATAGTGAGGGAATTCAAGAATAGGAGCAGGGTTGTTTTGTTGTATCTGTACAGGACATTGTTAAGATTACACTTGGAGTACTGTGAGCAGTTTTGGTCTCCTTTTCTGGGAAAGGATGTTCTGGTTATAGAGAGAGAGTGCAATAAAGATTTACTAGACTGATTCCTGGAATAGAAGGACTTACATTTGAAGAGACACTGAATCAGTTGGGCCTACATTCACTGACATTTACAAGAATGAAGGGTGATTTCACAGAAACCTATAAAATTCTAACAGGACTTGACAGGGGCAGATGCAGGAAGAGTGTTCCTGGTGATTGGAAAGTCCAGAGCCAGGGATCACCATGGGATAGGCCATTTAGGATTGAGATGTGGAGAAATTTCTTCACCCATTGAGTAGTGAGCCTGTGGAATTCTCTATGACAGAAACCAGTTGAGACCAAAAGATTAAATGTTTTCCAGAAAGTGTTAGATATAGTTCTTAGGTTAACAGGATCAAAGAGGAGAAAGTGGGCAAAGATACTGAGTGGGATGATCAGCCATGATCATATTGAAGGGCCAACTGGCCTACTCCTGCTCCTATTTTATGTGTAGACGTTCCAAATGACTGAATAAGTGAAGACCAATATCTCATATTACTGCAAGTATTCCTCAGAGTAGTGTTGTAGAGTGAATCATTTCAAGCTGCTTCAGCAGTTACTTTCCCCTGTCATAAGGTGGGATGTAAAGATGCTCACTGATGATTGTTCTTAGGGCACTCAGGGAATCCATTCCTGCATATGGCAAGATTGGACAACATTTAGATAAGCAATAAATAACATGTCTACCACAGAGGTGCCACGGAATGATTATCTCCTACAAGAGAGAATCTAATCTCCCCTTGATGTCCAATGGAATGACCGTTACTGAATTCCTAAGCAAAAGTGAGTACTGCAGATGATGGAGTTTAGAGTCAAGATTGGAGTAATGCTGGAAAAGCACAGCTGGTGAAGCAGAATCCGAGGAGCAGGAACATCGACATTTCGGGCAAAAGCCCGATTCCTGATGTCTGATGAAGGGCTTTTGCCTGAAACATCGATTTTCCTGTTCCTTGGATACTGCCATTACTGATTTCCCCCTATCATTAATGTCCTGCAGTTATCATGGACCAGAAATATAACTGGACCAGCCATATAAATACTGAACTCCCAAAACCTAATCATCTTCTACAAGGCGCAAGTCAGAAATATGATGGAATACTCTCCACTTGCTTGGATGAATGCAGAAACTTGCCACCAGCAAGGATGAAGCAGCTGACTTAAACAGTGGCCATAGTTTGTACCATCCACAAGCTGCACTGCAGCAACATACCAATATTCCCTTGACAGCACTTTCTAAGTCTGCAACCTGTACCGTCTAGAAGTACAAGGTACAAGAAAATGCAAGGGACCACCATTGTTGTAAGTACTTTGCCAAGTCACTGACCATCCTGACCTGGAATTATTGTCATTCCTGTACTACTGATGGGTCAAAATCCTGAAAGTCCCACTCTAACATCACTCAGGATGCAGCCACACCATATTGGCTGCAATTGTTCAAGAAAGTGACTCATTGCCACCTTCTCAAGAATATTTAGAAAGGGATAATTAGAAATGGGCAATGAATGACTTTGATGCACACATCCCATGAATGAATAAAACAAAGTAAGTGTTAAGATGTTGAAATATGTAGATTTTTTAATTCAATCATTGACCTCCACTGAGTCATTTGATCTTGGGCAATGGCTGCAGCTGACCTCAACATCCATGGCATAGAAAGAAAGGGAAAAAAAATCACCCAGGGCTTCAGCATCTGAGCTCTACATGGTAATCCCTGTTGGAAAATTTGTGTGTGGGTGTTGGATGCGAATGAAGACATGGCTCCACTTTAATTCCTCCTCCCGTGGTTAAACAGCCTGCCAACCTCCACAGTAGAGATATATCAGAAAGCTGCTAACAGCTGTGGAACCATATTCCAGCATGAGTCACTGTCTTCAGGGTAGGTGCAGAACAAATCAGAAGAAACACAAATTCTTTATAGAAAAATACCCATATGGTTTTGTTTAGAGATACAGGTCAGCAAGTTGCCTTTTCTCTCTCTCTCTCTCTCTTTCTATCTTTTTTTTCTCTCAGGCATCTGAACTGAAGATCAAACAGGAAACTTCACACAATGGTTAGTTACAGCAGAGGAGTTTGTGGCTTTCTGAAGAAGCAAATTATCTTGTGCCATTCAACCCCGTTCTTCCCATAGCACTCAATACCCTTCCTCAAGCAGAAGTCTTCTTGCGGAGGAACTCTGCTGAGATATATTTGAACTCTTACAGCAAGGATGTGGAAAACTCCAATGTACAATTTAACCATAGTCCATCGTGTATGGTTCTGTGTGCTTCTTTCTGTTCGTAAAAAAAGCAGGTGTGAGTACATTGATGAGCATGTTTAAAACCATGCAGTCTTATTCCAAAGCTAAAATGTGTTTTTTAACAATAGCGTCCAACATTTAACTTCCTTATTAGAAGCTGTTGAAACATTGATAAGGACATTTCACAGAAACTCATGCACTTATCCACAGTGAGTGGGAATGAAAACAATGAAGGTATCTTAAGATCTGTGTTCTATTTATATGAGATTGTTGGTTTAGTTAGCTGTACTGCTGGTGAGTGATGCCAACAGTGTGGGTTCAATTCCCTCACTGGGTGAGGTCACCATGATGGATCCACCTTTTGGACCTCTCCCCAAAGTGACTTTGTGGTTGAACCACCACCACTCGTGTCTCTCTCTCTCTAATGAGAGAACAGCGTTATGGTCTTCTCTCTGTCTCATTGAGGCCTATACCCATACTCCACCCCATTCAAACTCAACACGTGCACACAAGAAAGGGCACCCTCATGGATGCTGCAAAGAGAAATGTTTTTCAGCAATGAATCATGGAAAGCAAATCAACACTAAGTCATCAAACGTTGTCTAAGCTTCACACCTGGGGTCAGCCAAGAGTACAAGGACTTGGACGATTTTCAAGGATGCTTTGCAAATACACCTCCTCTATTGGAAAGGTTTGCTGCTAAGGAAGAGATTTTAATATTAATAATAGCACTCAGTGAATCATAGTTCATTATAAATAGATTTCTGATTAAATTAATTCAGTGAAGCGTTTCAAAAAAGATTAATCACTTTTTGGTACAATTCAAGTCACATCTTATAAGAGGATGTCCCACTTTCTAAACTACTTAGTGACTGAAACTTTTACAGAAGAAAATAGAAAGATGTGGGTAGAATGCCAAATGAAGGAAGAACTAGATCCAAGCGGTGAACGAACATTGAAGGAAATTGCGAGATGTGGATGGTAAAAGCTGGAAAGTTAGCTTCAGGTGTAGAATCCCTCTGAAGATTGGGAAGTTGATGCAGAACCCAGAATGAGCAGGGCATTGGGCACGACTTGACCTGGCCACAAGGAATACACATTTTCCCTTCGACGTTTTCCTCTGTTGACATCTCCAGGTGAAAGATAATCTAGATTCAAATGAATGATTAGCTGTTGTTGTTAAGTTATTAATATTCAGGACCAGGGGGATACTGATGCTTTTCTTTGTCATGCAGCTTTCTCCCAGGTGCTCATGTACACACTTCTACACAATTGATCACATTGTTGACTTGTCAAACCTATTGACTAGGTCATGTTGATAAAAGTCCCAATTCTCCAGAAGGAACCTAAAGCCTTATTATAATTTTCTAACACGCCTGCCACCCTCCTTGTTTAAATAAGTAATTTGTCATCTGAACAAAGGAATTGTTGTTTGTTTACACACTCAATGTTCAAACAGGCTTTCCCAGTATCTGGCATCTGTTTATCTGTTGTCACTGGGGTATCCAATGGGTTTGACCTGGTTCACATTTTTGTGCAATTGCCACTAAGTGTAGCAGGGTAAAAACAATGACTGCAGATGCTGGAAGCCAAATTCTAGATTCGTGGTGCTGGAAAAGCACAGCAGTTCAGGCAGCATCCGAGGAGCAGTAAAATCGACGTTTTGGGCAAAAGCCCTATCTGCCCAGGCCTTGGTCCATTAGGAAGTCACTCGGATCTTCCTCCCCAGCTGTTAAGTGGTGTCAAGTGGCTGTAATAATTTAGGTGCTCTTGTTGGTGAGTACACACATTCTGGGACAGTTATTATTTCTCTTCTTTCTATTCTCAATGGGCCTAGACCCAATTTTATAGAGTGTCCTCAGTCATGGAAATCCAAGCCACTTGTAGCAACTGAAAAATTAAAATTCCTTTTCAGTTTTAATATTATGTAAGCAGATCTCACTCAAGGCTGGGAGTTGCAGAGTGGGGTGCAGAGTCATATGGAGGAAGGGGTGACTGTAAATCTGTGGACGAATTGAACTAGTCCCTTTGAGCTGAGTGGTGAACACATCACGAAGTGGCGATGAGAGTTTGCCATTGAAAACGGTGTGTGTATCGGTTAGCTAGGGTGGTTGGTTTGCAGTACAGAGTCATGCCAACAGCTCGGGTTCAATTCCTGCACTGGTTGAGGTTACCATGACGGACTCCCCTTTTCAACCTCACCCCCTCACCTGAGGTGTGAGGACCGTCAGGTTAAACTCACCAGCAGTTGAATCTCTTTGAGACAGCACACTTATAATCTCTGGGACTATGGCGACTTTACCTATCTGTATATATGTTTATGTATGTACCTCTATGTGTTTGAATGTGTCTGTGTGTGTGTGTGTGTACTGTATGTACATATGACTGTGCATATCTGTGTATTGTGTGTACATGTTAGAGAGAAGAAGCTTGAGAGGTGACTTAATTGGAACATATACGATAGAGGGTTAGACGGGTGGACAGTGAGAGCCTTTTTACTTGGATGGTGATGGTGATAGCTTTAATTTGAGGGGTGATAGATATATGACAGATGTCAGAGGTAGTTTCTTTACTCAGAGAGTAGTGGGGCGTGGAATATACACCTGCAACAGTAGTAGATTCATCAATTTTGAGGGCATTTAAATGGCCATTGGATAGACATATGGAAGAAAACGGAATAGCATAGGTTAGATGCGCGTCTGATTGGTTTCACAGGTTAGCACAACATCAAGGGCCGAGTGGATATACTGTATGTGCGTGTGTTTGTGTGTCTGCATATATGTCTGTGCACTTTACTGGATAAGTGTACTGTATATATATGTATGATTGTGTGTTGTGTGTGTATCTGTGTACTGTACTGGATGAGTGTGTGCCTGTGTGTATACCTGTGTACAATACAGAATGAGTGTACTATGTGTATGTGTCTGTGTATGTATCTGTGTACTGAACAGGATGAGTGTACTCTGTTTATGTGTGATTGTGTGTCTGTGTATATATTTGTGTGCTGTACAGGATGAATGTACTCTGTAACTGTGTGATTGTGTGCCTGTGTGTATATCTGTGTATTGTACATGATGAATGTACTCTGTATATATGTAATTGTGTCTGTATATCTGTGTACTGTACAGGATGAGTGTACTCTGTAACTGTGTGATTGTGTGCCTGTGTAGGGTATCCATGATGTGGAGGTGCCAGTGGTGGATTGGGGTGGACAAAGTTAAAAATCACACAACCCCAGGTTATAGTCCAACAGGTTTATTTGGAAGCACTAACTTTAGGAAGGCTGCTCCCAAACCTATTGGACTATAACCTGGTGTTGTGTGATTTTTAACCGGGGAGGATGTGTCCATGTGATGGTGTGTGATTGTGTTCCGGGAAGCAACTACAGTCAACAGAAGGCACGTGATGACTTCGTTGGGCACCCCCCCGTTCCGCCCCCTGGCAGTTGTTATAAATATTCATGAGGAGAAGGGGAAATGACAACACATAAATTCTGTATGTTGGAAGCAGAGCACCGCAAATCCATTAGGCACAGTCTTTTGTCTCGCGGCGTTTTCAGTCTGGGGAAGTGGGAATCCTTGCTAGGGTTTGGACTGGCGGGGTAGGGTTGGGTGTGTATAGAGCCATACAACCACTTCAGTATACATTATTTAAACTGGTGAACATTTGATGCTTGGCTTAATATTTTCAGACATTTATTTCTAAACCACAATGAATAGTAAAGAAATTCAATGTTTTCTATGTACGCTGTCTGTCGTTATTGAAAGGTTGCAGCTTATTCCAAATCAACCTTTTAATCAGTTTATCTTATTTGTTTAGATCTGGTCTCCGAATTATTTTTTAAACTATAAAGTGACCTTCAATTCGACACTGGGGTCCTTTGAGCGGAAAAGGGCAGAGTAATAAAGTAGTAGATGAGAGCTGTCTAAAAGTTTTCCTCTAAGCAAGCTCGGTGACAGGGCAGTTTGATGGGGGCAATTTTTGAAAGAGATTACCGATATTCCTTCAGCCTGCCGAGAGCCTGGCTGGGCAGGGTTGGTAATGGAACGGTGTTATTAATATGTGCAGATCTTTAAAAATGCAACAGCTTCCTCCTTAAGAATTCGATGTTGACGTAAACCAGTAATCCTGACGCACTTAAATGTGGAAAAACTTCGAAGCCCACCGCCAAGTGAAGGCGGCCTGTGTATAAAATATTTAAACAGCTCCACTTCAAAATGTTCGGGGATTACCGCGTTCCTCTCCCTGAAGACTCGCACGCAGAACCATCCCCTTACACACACACACTCTCTCTCTCGCTTTCTCTTCCCGCACACTGGGATCCAGGCAACGTTAAGGGATGTTAAATGTCAGCTCGATTTGACGTGGTCACAAGGCAAGAAATGGAGCAATTAAACTGGGATTCCACCCCTTCCTGACGTGGCCATGTGAGTGGGTATAAAAGGTGCGTTGCGCGCTGTGCAGAGCCTCAGTCTGCCTGGACAGCTCCGCGGTGCTGAAACCGCTTCTGCATCCCACGGCCCCCGCACACCTCTCTCCGAAACCATGTCCCGCGGAGCCCTCGGCAGGCTTTTCGCCCTCTCCTTCCTACTGGCTCAAGCGGCGGCTCAAGATTTCGCCCAGACGCGGTTCATCTGCACCTCCATCCCGTTGGACATGGACCCCATGTGCTCTGCTCCCATGCAGAACAGTGGACCGGTGGAAGATATCAAGGGCACTATCCTCCAGCTCCGGGAGACGATACTGCAACAGAAAGAGACGATTATGAATCAGAAGGAGACCATCAGGGAACTGACCGCCAAGCTAAGCAGATGCGAGAGTCAGAGTGTGTCTGAGCCCTCGGTGAGTGAACTGCCCGGACAGGCATTCCGCATTAAGCAGTCAGGAAAGAGTAGAAATCCCATGGGAGATCTCTCTATAGCTCAAGCGGATACATTAAATCAACTTGGACAAACTTTACAATCACTCAAAACACGCCTGGAGAATTTGGAGGTAAATATGAAGAGAAGTTAAACTTCTCAATGTCGTCTAATCTAGATTAGATTTTTTTAAAATATATTGAGACGACACAATCGGCCATTGATACAATGACCGATTGGAATCGATTCGAGACCCCCCCCCCCCCCCCCCCACCCCCCGTAGTAAATAGATTCAATGTTTGTCCAAGTTACAGGCAAAGGAAGTTCGAGCTGATTTTAACAGGGTCTGTCGGCCCTCGGTAACATGAGCGAGGCTAGAATTAGGACACTCGGCCCGTCGTGGCTGTGTTGTCGAGTTGAGGGTCGGCGCTGTGCTCACCCTACCTACAGTGTGATTCGCGTTCGGGTTCTCTTCCTGACCAACTCCTCACAGCTTTGTGTGTGCCTCTGTTTCTCTGTTTTGTTGGGGTGTGTGTGTGTGCTTCCCGGTAACGGCTACAGCAGTACAACCGAGCCAATGTTTCCGTTCAGACAAATAGCTTGAAAGATCTCCTGCAGAACAAAATAGACCATCTGGAGAAACAGGTTCTGTCCAGAGTCAACAGCTTGGAGGAGACCAAAACCGCGGTGCGAAACGACACGACGGAAAACAGGGGCAAGATTGAAAATGCCCTGAACTCTCTCCACCAGAGGATCAGTGATTTGGAGAAAGGTAGGTTACTCTTCAGAAAACTCTGGGCTCATATACTAACCCGTCCCTCGATACAACGAACGGAGTTACCTCTTGGACTGAACAATAAAACTAAGTTTGAATTCTATGATATTTTAGAATCGATGGCACTGTGAGATTTGACGTGCTTTAGGCTGGGTTGGGGAAATGAATCCGGATGATTGGTTGGAGGACACGGCTCAGGTAGCTGAACATATGGGGCAAGTGGGGAACATGGCAATGTATTGTATCCAATGAGTGAAATCCTAACCCTGGGAATATCCATTCAATCCTCCAAGTCAGTTAGAATGCGGTCCAATTGTATAAAGATTAAAGCTTCATAAAATGTAGCCCGTGGGTAATGGCTGTGCAAACAAAAAAAAATCAGCAATTACCCCTCCCCCCCTCCTCCGAAACCCCCCGGTCCTGAATATATTTAGCCGGTTGGCCGCAGTCGGTTTAATGGGGAGAAATGAGCTGGCGGAAGGCGCACAGCAGCTTTCAGTGCCGGCTCTTGACTGAACCACAGGCGCATTACGGCAGTATTCTGGCACAGTAAGCAATCTGGTTCATAAAACTTCATCCGGATGACCGGGAGCAGAGACCGCCTCTCTCTCCCCCTCTCTCCCTGTGTGTGTGCTGCTGCATTATGGATTGCGCAGCGATCTCCAATGGAATGGAATCAAAGATGTCCCAGGACGCCGCTCACATGACTGGGATTATACTGCGGGATGTATTGATGGGGATTAATCCGGGCTGGCTGTTATATAAGACCTGATGGTGATTCAGCATCAGAGCAATGCACTCGAACCACACCGCACAGCTTCTGATAGCTCGTTTTTCACAACGCGATCCATTCCAGATCACTCACATTAAGGCAGCCCCAGTGAAACCGTGCATCTTGCAGTCAATACCCCCCTCTCTCTCTTTCTCTTGACCTTTTACAGGACAGAGAAATTCAAGACCGACAGATAAATTCCAGATCACATTCCCTTTGAGGACCAACTACATGTACGCCAAGGTGAAGACAAGTTTGCCTGAGATGTATGCCATGACTGTCTGTATGTGGCTGAAATCCAACGCTTCTCCCGGGGTCGGCACCCCCTTCTCCTACGCTGTCCCGGGACAATCTAACGAGCTGGTTCTCATCGAGTGGGGCAATAACCCGATGGAGATTCTGATCAATGACAAGGTAAACTCATGCCCTCCGCATCCATGAGGAGAAATGCAAAAAAAAATCTCCTGAGGAATGGGAACTACCTGCAAACTCCTCTGAGTTTGGGTATGTGATTTAGTGGAGGGGCTTATCTTCCTCAGTAAGTGAGAGGTCGGCCGTTTGGTCCCGCGACTCTGTTCTGCCATTCCAAGGAATCTTGGTTGGTCCTATCAACCTGTGGTCATCCGCCTCACATAAGTGTCCAGAATAGTTGGTGAAGCGTTAATACAGCGTCCAAAAAAAAATCCCGATACATGATGGTAATCAGCAATTGCTGGAAGAACTCAACCAGTCTGGCCACATCTCTAGAGAGAAAGCAGGGTTGACCTTTCAGGTCCAATGACCCTTCCTTAGAACTGAGTTTTTCCAGCAATTTGTTTTTGTTCATCATCACAGTAGGATTATTAATGCTTGGTTGTTGCACGCAGACCTGATCATCTTCATTTCTAATAATTTGTACCGTGTTCTTAGATGGAGCATCAACAGATAACTTTTTTTTGCAGCAAGTCTTCGAATCCAAGGCTCTCCTAATGAAACTTGATTCAGTTCATTGTAACTATTCCCTGTTGCAGTGTACCTCCAATGTAAAGGGACAGGGTAATAATATTCCACCTGAATAATCAGTTTTTTTTGGGGGGGGGCGATTTCCGACTGGCAGCAGACATGGGAGTGCTAACGTCTTTAAAATTCCCCCTTTTCTTTCAGGTGGCTAAACTCCCTTTCCTTATTAATGATGGGAAATGGCATCACATCTGTGTGACTTGGTCTACAAGAGATGGCGTTTGGGAAGCCTATCAGGACGGACTGAAAAGGGGAAATGGTGAAAACCTAGCACCGTGGCATCCCATTAAACCGGGTGGAATCATGGTTTTGGGCCAAGAACAGGTAGTTGTCCTACTTGTAAAATAACAGTTTAAGAACAGCGCTGTAAAATGCAATCAGACATCGAATCAGAACGGTTAAACTGAGCGACCATCCAGCTGGGTTTCTGCATATCGCCACCGTTTGATGAAAATTTATCCCAAGTAGCCATTCAACTTGAAGGCAAACCCAATGGCAGAGGGCGGTTAGCAGAATTCCAAGAAACAGGAGACTAGCGAATAAATTAGCTACGCTGGCAAACATGTATCAAACACCATCACTGTCTGTGGGAAGGATGGACAGGGATCAGTAGTGCTTTAATTCAACAGCAACGAGTTCAACTCGTGGGGGCCGGGGCCCCTCGCAAGGGACTTGCAGCACCCCAGGTGGGTCAGAGGTGAGATTGCCTGCATCACACCTTTGAACCACCTGAGGCGCTGTAAGACACTATCAGACATTTGAGGGTCTGACAAACACAAACTGAAGGGAGATGTGGTTTGGGGGCGTGGAATGGGTGATGGAAGAGAGTGTTGGGGTCAGTAAAGAGGTCAACGAAACCTGTCACCTGGGGTTGGGAGCACTACCCTCGGCCTGGGACAGCAACTTGCTTCTTGCAAGGAATACAAAAGTGTACAGAAAATGCGGAGGTAAGCTTCCACTTACTGACATTTTTATTTTATCTGCTTCTGAATTAGGACACTTTAGGAGGTGGTTTTGATGCCACACAGGCCTTTGTGGGTGAGATGTCCCACTTTCACATGTGGGATAGAGTCCTAACTCCAGGAGAGGTCTACAGCCTGGCTAACTGCAGCTCGAAGACCTTGGTGGGCAATGTCATTGCATGGACTGAAGCCAATGTTGACATCTACGGTGGCGCCACCAAGTGGACATTTGAAGCGTGCCGCCAGATTAATTAATCCTCCAGCGGGACTATCTTTTACGGCTCCAAAATCAAATTTCTTTTTTCAGGAATACAAGAATCTTCTGCAAAAAAAAAGTTACTTAAGTTCGTAAAAAGTATTTACAATATCTTGTCATGACAACTGGATCATGCTTCTCAGGCGTAATAACGAGGGAGCAAGAAAGGGCTCTCTTCCCGACCTTCAACTGACAGCCAACAGTCCCTGGGAAAGCCATATGCTTTAAGTGTCTGATGGTGTGTTTACTTGATGCCAATTAGCCTGAGTGCCTTTGGCAGGTGCAAAATGCAACAAGTAGTCTTTTCTCCTTTCCATTTGCATATTCTTAAAAAAACAGAATAAACACATTATTATTTGAGATAATTGCGTTGTTGGAACATGTCTTGTTAAAACAATATTGCTATGACTGTGCGCTCTATTGCAAATTACACTCAAGTACTAACTAAGGTACAGCAACAAAAATGCTGAACACATTCTGGTAAACTGAAGGTGTAGAATAACGTGGGTGCTTTTTAAAAAGTCCATTTTATCACATCACAGGCTTACGGCATGGCGATTTATGTGTGTTTATTTTGTAATCTATTCTGATCGGCAGTTAATCCAACTGGAGACTGCCAGACTGAGAAAAGTAATTGTAACTTCGCGCCCTCTAGTGAAAAAGGATTATTTTTTCTATTAAAAAAGGAAATTTTGCAAACGTACGAACATTTTTATTAAATTTGATGCCTGAGTGAGGATTTTTCCCCCAAATTATTTAAAAGATATAAAATATTGTTTTTGGCCAGACACTGGCGAGTAAAATGAATTATTTATAGATGTAAATATTGTACAATATGAGGAAGTTATATGTACCATACACTTTCACGTTCAAACCAAAGTTGTAAATATTCCGACTCAAGATCCCCATACAGTCAGTAAATCTCATTTCTGGATAATGTAATGATTAGACACTACATTAGACAACCATTTCTTAAAAAAAGCGCTATGTTTTTATGTCATGAATGCTTTTTCATTTAATGCAAATGTGACATGTACTGTCAATTTTATTTTTACACAATAAAGAAACAGAAAGATCACTGGCATCAATCAGGCTCGTTTTTATTCTGTGACAAAGTAATCACCAATATGTTTTCCTGTGCTGCAGGATTATAAGAACGTCAGGCAGATTGAACTGCTGTATTTTAGCCCTGAGTGAAGAACATCTAGTTATTTTCTCATGAACCTGTTCAGAGATTTTGTGATACACTTCTGGCACCCAAATCTGGGCCTTCTGACTCAGAGGTGGGGATACTACCACTGCATCACAAGAACCCTATGAAGTGCTACACAATCTCATGCACAACCATCTATGACCTGTACCATGCATTGTTCACACTTTCCCAGGAAGCTGGAATAATAGCCAATTGTCCTGGACCAATTCAAAACAAAGGCTCGTTTCAATGACAACCCTTATTATTCACCATGATGTTGTGAGCCTTGAACAGGAATGATAATCATGTTGACTTCGGGCAAAAGAAAAGTTCCTCTAAACACAAGCTTTTAAAAAGTATATCGATAGAAGAACTTGATTATAGTTCTGCTGATGACAAACACATGAACTCAGAACATTAGTAGGAGTTAACTGTTTATTACATGTCCAAAAAGCCAAGTCTTCAATGTTAACCATGGGGTTAGACAGCCATTGACCTAGAACAGCAACCTCTGGAGAATAAGTCAAACCTTTACCCTTACTGGAATTATTTTGGACAAACTTGATATGTAAAGTGTATATGTAAACATGTACATGTAAAAGTACATATGCTTCATCATATCTCACAATTAGTTTTGCTCTGACCTGTCTTAATAATTAAAATGTGGGTATAATTTAGCAGCCAAGGTTTCCAAAAAATACAGATTGATAATTGGTTAGAAGCTCATTACATTCATCAATTGGTACATGACACAGCAACTAGATGTAGGCCCTTATGGTGATAATAGTAATATCCCCACCTTTCAGCTAGGAGGCTAGGTTGAAGTTTGACTTAATTCCAAGTGTGTGTAATAACACCTCTGAACAGGTTCATTTAGAAATATCTGCACCACCTTATTTGCAACATGATACTCCATCCAATGGGAGACTGAGAGGTGATCATTTAGTCCAGGTATATGGCAATAAGTGAGCCACCAAGTGCTAATCAGTTCCTGAGTTTTTTTTTGAAAGATAGTCCCTCAAAACTAAATTAAACATTAATTCCACAAAGGCCAGTACTAGGCCTACTGTCATTTCTGTGTTCATTTATGAGCCTGATCGGGGGATGCAGGGCAAGTTTTTTAGATTTGTAGATTACACCAAAGGTATAAACAGTGAGAAAGATAAAAATGGACTTCTCGTGGATAGAAATGGGATAGTGAAATAGGTGGACACATGACAGATGAAAATAAGTGCGGAGAATTGTGAGGTGATAAATTTTCATACGCAGAATGAAAAAGGATAAGCTGATTGGCACAACTTTAAAATTGGGCAAGAAAGAGCACCTAAAAGATGCTGGTGTACAAATCTTTTAATCTGGTAGGTCGGCCCTCTCGTGGTAGTGTCCCTACTCCTGGACTGGATTCAAGTCCCATCTGCTCCAAAGGTGTGCAATAACATCTCTGAACAGCTTGATGAGAAAATAGATTAAATAAAAAAACAATAAAAAATTGAATATAGTAGGTGGACCCTCATGTGGTAGTGTCCTTTCCTCTGAGTAAGGAAGCCTAAGTTCAAATCCCACCTGCCCCAGAGGTGTTTAATAACAAATCTGAACAGATTGATGAGAAAATATCTATCTTCTCCATTTGTGGCAAATTGTGTCACAGCACTTGTGTTGTATGTGCTTAATCATCATTAAGTATTAAACTTGAATGTGGTAGATAGGGGTTCAAATTGTGTAGTGGTACTGTCCCTACCTCTGAACCAGAAGACCAGAGGTGTGCCATAACATCTCTGAACTGATTGATTAGAAACATCTTCAAAACGGCAGGATGGATTGATACAAGTTAATAAAATAAATGGGACTCCATGCTTTATTGATAGAGTAGGTATGCTATTTGAGTCCAACTCAGGAAAGGAGGTAAAGGCTTTGAAAGGATACAGATGAAATTTCCTGGAATAATTCCAGGGATGAGGGCTTGCTGTTATGTGAATACAGCAGGAAAACTGGGTTGAAGGCATTTAAGGGAATGATTGAGGAAGCAACAAATTGGAATGCTTTGGAAAGAGCCAGTACAGGCTCAATGGGCCAAATGATCTCTTTATAGAATCCCTTTATAGAATATGGAAGCAGGTCATTCAGTCAATACATACTTATCTAAGTTTGACTCATTCTTGTTAGAATGGAATTGTAAATTCAACATTAATGAAACACTAGCAACTGGTTTCAGGATCCATTACATTGCATTGTGTTGTAAAAACCATCATAAAGCTAGCTGATAGCAGTTACATAATTTGTGAATGATCATCAAGAGAAGACAATGATTTTAGCTCATAATTTCTAAAATTCACTTAGAACGCCCCCTGAAAAAAAAATTTATCAGCAAGAAATTGCTCTGCCATTCAGTATGATCATTTTTCTTCAGGGCTCAAGTCCTGAAGAAGGATTACACCCGAAACATCCAATTCTCCTCCTCCTGATGCTGCCTGGCTTGTTGTGTTCTTCCAGCCTCCTGCCTGTCTATTTTGGATTGTAGCATCAGTAGTTTTTTTTGCCTCTATTGAATATGATCATAGCTGATCACTTACCTTAGACGCCTGTTCCTGCTTTCACCCCATACCCCTTGAACTGCTTAGCTAGAAGAACCATATCTAACTCCTTCTTGAAAACATTCAATGTTTTGGCCTCAACCACCTTTTAGGAGAGAGAATTCCTCAGGCTCATCACTCTGTGGGTGAAGACATTTTTCCTTATTTCAATCCTAAATCCTTTTATGCTTAAATTGTGACCCCTGGTTCTGGACTCCCGGGTTATTGGGAACATCCTTTGTACACTGATCCTGCCAAGTCCTGTCAGAATTTTATAAGTTTCTATGAGGCCCCTTGTTTACATTTTACAATAGACTCTACAATTTGCAGAGGGAATTGCAGAACAATCAGATGCTCCCTACGGTACCCAAAATATTGTATTACTCTTATATCAAATTGATTTGTTTACAGTTTAGTGTCTAATGTGCTGCAACTAAAGGGTGTAACCACTGACGTTCTGACCTACATAGGAGGAATATTGCAAATATCAGTCAAAATCTTGCCTGTTTCTATGTTACACATGCATTGTATTAATATCTGTTAAGTGAACAATCTATCTGGAAGCTTATTTTATTCATATCAGAGACAGACACTCAAATTAAACTAACATTCATATTTTAGAACAAGTGAAGGTAGCATTACAGCCAGCATTACTGCACTGAAATATTTGTGAAATATGTTCCAATTTATGTACCACCAAACTCAGTTTGAATAATATCCACTGCAATTTATAGTTCATGCAAAGCACATACCAGAACTTTTGGCCGACGAATAAACACCAAACAAATTGGTGGTGTTGGAAATCAGAAACAAAAACAGAAATTGCTGGACAAGCTCAGCAGGTCTGGCAGCATCTGTGGAGAGAAATCAGATTTAATATTTAATGCTCCAGTGATTCATCCTCACCTGTCCATCAGATTGTTCCAGTCACAAACATGACCCGATGCTAATCCTCACTGTTAGATCATGTGGGGATCAGCTGGGAATATAGGAATTGGAGGAGCTCATTCAACCTATCGAAAGGATGTTGTGAAACTTGAAAGGGTTTGGAAAAGATTTACAAGGATGTTGTCAGGGTTGGAGGGTTTGAGCTACAGGAAGATGTTGAATAGGCTGGGGCTGTTTTCCCTGGAGCACTGGAGGCTGAGGGGTGACCTCATAGAGGTTTATAAAATCATGAGGGGCATGGATAGGGTAAATAGACAAGGTCTTTTCCCTGCCGTAGGGGAGTCCAGAACTAGAGGGCATAGGTTTAGGGTAAGAGGGGAAAGATTTAAAAGGGACCAAATGGGCAACTTTTTCATGCAGAGGGTGGTGCGTGTATGGAACAAGCTGCCAGAGGATGTGGTGAAGGCTGGTACAATTACATCATTCCAAAGGCATCTAGGTGCATCTGGACATGAATAGGAAGGGTTTAGAGGGATATGGGCCAAATGCTGGCAAATGGGACTAGATTAGGTTAGGATATCTGGTCGGCATGGGAGTTGGACCAAAGAGTCTGTTTCTATGATGTACATCTTTAAGACTCTATGAATCTCCAGCCTGTTCTGCCATTCAATGCGACCATGGCTAATCTGTAGCCCATATCCCTTAATTGGTTTGCTTAGCAAAAATGTTAATCTTACCTCAAATCAGGAAATTAAGGTGATGGGAACTTCAAATGATGGGTCTTGAACAAGGAACTTTAGAACAAGAGAATTCATTAAAGATGTGAAACAAGCAGCCTGGACGACAATGCATGAAATGTTATAAATCGCCCGAGGAATCACATTCACAGCAACATTATTCAAACTCGTTGAGTGCTGGAGTCTTTTCACACATACCCAAACATCAAACATCAAAACGCTGCAAGACCTACTCTGAAATCATTTGAGACAAAAGTAAAAATTGCTGCCAAAGCTCAGCAGGTCTGGCAGCATCCCTGGTTAGAGAAATCAGAGTTGACGTTTCGGGTCGAGTGACCCCCTCTTCACTTTGATTTGTCTCCTCAGCCGCTGCCAGACCTGCTGAGCTTTTCCAACAATTTTTATTTATTCTCTGATTCACAGCGTCCGCAGATGTTTCTGTTGTTAATAAGAAATCACCCGATGCTAGGATCAAAACTTCACAATTAAGTTTTTTTTTTAGGCAAATCTTAATGTTCTGGAATACCAAACTCAAAACGGCTGTTACGTGCATGTGTTTGGCACATGTACAGAAGTTAAATAGAGAAGGAAACACTTTAAATTTCACCATACCCAGTTTCAATAGGGCTGGACTGTGATTCCCGATAATGAACTGATCTAGAGTTTCTGATCTTGCCGTGGTATGTGTTCTGTTTACTATCTTCAGAGATTGCAATTAAACTGCTGATGAGTGTCTTCGGTCTGTTTTGTCAATTATTAACAATGTTAGTCATGAGTAACAAAGGCTAGCTTTTAATTCAGCGGCATTTACGTTCGGGAAGCCGCAAAGCATGTTAAAACTATGAAGAACTTTTGAAATACAGACACTGCGGTAATGTCTGATTGGTAAATAGTATTATAATATTACGATGGGTTATGTTGAAGTTGCAAAACTTCGCTTTGGCCCGTACGGGGATCGAACCCGCGACCTTGGCGTTATTAGCACCACGCTCTAACCAACTGAGCTAACCGGCCACACTTATACAACATTAGTGAGTAACAACTCACCAGAGTTGTCAGCGCAAAACAAAACGAAAGTTCCTCATTCCAGGATAACTCGTCGCTACTTGACTCTGCAGTAAACGGAAAAGGGAAGGAAATGTGGCCAGACCCTCCCTCCCCCCAAAAAAACCTCTCAGTCTCACCACCAGTAAGGGGGCCCGAGAGGCTGGTCAGCGTTTGTGTAAGGCAGCAGAGTGTATGTCAGTGCTACAGCACGGAAGGTGACCATTCGGCCCATTTTGTCTGCTCCGAACCAGCAGCAGCTCAACCTGGCGCCCCACTCTCTGCAGGAGAGTTGAGGTTTAAAGTTGGTGAACCCAAAGTTGTTCAGGATATTCCCCGACCTGCGGAGGTACGGTATGGCTCAATGATTACAAGGAGGGCCTTGGAGTGGGGATTAATTAGAGAAATTAAACCTTGCACACGGTCAGACAGTCCTGTTACTCTTCACTCATTGGCTAAACGGTTTTCTCCCCAAACAACATGGGATCAATGTGGATTTCACCAGTTTCCTCATTTCCCCTCCCCCCACCTTATCCAACTTCCAACTCAGCACTGCCCTCTTGACCTGTCCCCCGTCCATCTTCCTTCCCACCTATCTACCCCACCCTCCTTTCCTTTACCACAAGATTCATCTACTTACTCTCAGCTACCTTCCCCCCAGCCCCACTCCCCACATCCCTATTGATTTCTCCATCCCTCCCCAGGGCAACAAGCCTCATTCCTGATAAAGGGCTCTTGCCCAAAACGTCGATTTTCCTGCTCCTCGGATGCTGCCTGACCTGCTGTGCTTTTCCAGCACCACACTCTCGACTCTGATCTCTAGCATCTGCAGTCCTCACTGCCTCCTCGGTTTCCTTCTCTGAATGACAGGATTCAACAGATACTTCAATTAAAACAACACAAGAGTTAGGGATGATTGTAGGCCAGGCTGAAGTGGGTACTGCAGATGCTGGAGGTTAGAATCAAGATTAGAGTGGTGCTGGAAAAGCACAGCAGGTCAGGAAATCGACGTTTCGGGCAAAAGCCCTTGCCATCAGGATTGTGCCCAGTCTCTGGATTCATTTAAGAAAGAGTTGGATAGGGCTCTCAAAGATAGTGGAATCAAGGGTTATGGAAGAGGATACCGATTAGGAATGATCAGCCATGATCATGTTAAATGGCGGTGCAGGCTCAAAGGGCTGAATGGCCTACTCCTGCACCTATTGTCTATTGTCTATTGTAGGTCATTCAGCCCCTCAAGCCTGCTCCCCAATTTTTAAGAAGATGGCTGATCTGTCCCAGACTTCAACTGGGTGAGCACTTAAAATGGTAGGGCTCAGTAGTGTAAGTAAATGGAATTAGTGTACTGTAGTTGGTGTTCGTTGGTCAGCATAGACAAGGTGGGCTGAAGGTTCTGTCTCTATGCTGTATGACTCCATGGCTCAATGACTCCTCTTCCCTGCCAGCTCCACATCGCCCTCATCTCCTGGATATTTCAAACATCTATCTACCTCCTCTTCTTTCAGTGATCCAGCCTTCAGAACTCCTCTGGGATAGAGACTTTCAACATTCACTACCCTCTGGGAGAATAAACTTTGCATCCTGGTTTTAAATGAATGTCTCCTTATTTTATAACTTAACTGAATCCTCTAGTTCAAGATTCTCCCATGACTGGAATCATCTTCTCAACATCTACCCTGTCAAGTTTCCTCAAATCTTGTGCATTCGATAAGATCAGACCTTATTGTTGTAAAGTCTAATGAGTAAAGGCCTAAACTGTTTAGCCATTCTTTATTTCCACAAACACACACTTCCTCTGCCACCGATGCTCAGTAGCAGCAGTGTGTACTATCCACAAGATGCTCCGCAGAAATTTGCCAAAGATCCTTAGACAACACGTTCCAAACCCACAACCACTTCCATCTAGAAGGACAAGGGCAGCAGAGACATGGGAACACCACCACCATCTGTAAGTTCCACTTCAAGCCACTCACCATCCTGACTTGGAAATATATCGTTGTTCCTTCAGAGTTGCTCGGTCAAGTTCCTGGAATTTGTTCCAAACAGCATTATAGGGCAACCTACAGCATATGGACGGTGACTGTTCAGGAAGTCAGCTCACCTCTACTTTCTCAAGAGCAATTAGGGATGGGCTATAAATGCTGGCCAATCTGCGATGTTCACATCCCACGAGTGGATAAAACAAAGCAACTTAATCTCAGGAATCAGCCAAATAAATATCTTTTGAATGGTCTAATTGTATACTAGATATCTCAGGTCATGGTTATATAGTCACACAGCACAGAAGTGACTCTGCACTGACCTATCTACACTAATCCCACTTTTCAGCACTTGGCACATTGCCTTGAATGTTATGATGTTTCAAGTGCTCACTTTTTAAATATTGTGAGGTTTCCCAGCTCCATTACCCTCCCAGGCAGGGCATTTCAGATTCATAGTCTGATACAATTCAATTAGTTTCCCCTTCAACCTTCTCTGCTCTAAAGAAAACAACCCAAGCCTATCTGGCCTCTCTTCACAGATAAAATGCTCCAAACCAGCCAACATCTTGGAGAACCATCTTTGCATCCACTTCAGTGTAATCACATCCTTCCTACAGGGTGTTAACCAGAACTGCATACAATACTCTATAAGTCTGTAAAGTTCTTGCTACCTCAAGTATTCAGATAGCAAATGCTTTCTCAACAGGCACACTGTTGTTTCATCAGAATTCAGGTCAATGTAAAAGAGCCTCACTGTATTCCTTACAGCCTTTGACTATAGTGAGGAACCTCCATGCAGAGTTTTCAGAACGACAGCCATGATCCTCAACCAACGATCTGTCCAATTTGTCTTTACCCTTTCATGGGATCCTGTTTCTCAAATTAATGACCACACAGTCAGCAAGGTTCAAACTGAAGTATTGTGGCTACTGTGCATACATCTGTGTTATTGTATTCCTGTGGATAGACCCTGAACTACAATTCAATTGATTGGAAATCTTTCCTAGCACTGACACTGCCATAAAATTAATGAGGGCCTGCATTGTTACACAGCGGCCATTTGATTTTTAGGCAAACATTTACCATCTGGCCCCTTTCATGCTGTTGCCTTATTCCATGCAGTAATGGTGGTTGCCCTGGAAAACAACATTTTGTGTAAGCTGCTTGAAGCACAGCTGCACAAAACATCAGCTAAGTCTGCAAATACCACCACTAGCTTGGAATGATCCAGTTAAATAAAAGCTTGATGCTGTGGTGATGTTCAAAGCAACTGAAAGGACTGTATAAATGAGAGATGAGTAGACAGCCGAGTGAAGATGGTGACAGGCGATATCATTAGACATGTGCATGTGAGCATGAATAGATGCTGAATTAAAAACAGAAGATGCCTGAAGTACCAGATCAACTGCCTCATCTCCTCTGGACTTCTTTTCCCAATCAGTGATAGCATCTGGCAGGGTCAGAGAGTTGTGCTGAGCTGTGTGGTTAGTATTCGGGTTTACATTGGGTGACTGCTGGAATAATGCTTTATTTATAGCTCTGTGGAAAGGGGCAGATTAGGCTGCCAGAATTCAGTTACAAGCAACAGGAAAAACCCGCAAAAGTCATCAGAAACATCAAGCATTGCATCAAAAATCAAAAATGCCAAAAACGGTCCAAATGAATGAATCCAGGTTCTGAAATGAGTACGGTTAGAATTTAGCAAATTTTGTAGCTCAGGTTGAGGTTCTGAATGTAGATTTGCTCGCTGAGCTGGAAGGTTTGTTTTCAGATGTTTCGTCACCATACTAGATAACATCACCAGTGAGCCTCCGGAGGTAGTATGGTGAAGGAATCTCTGAAAACAAACCTACATCCAGAGTTAGAATTTCTACAGTGTGGAAACAGGCCCTTCAGCCCAACAAGTCCACTCTTACCCTCCAAAGAGTATCCCACCCAGACCACTGCACTTACCCTAAACACTATGGGCAATTGAGCTTGGCTAATCATCTAACATGCACATCTTTGGAGCATAGGAGGAAACCTACGTAGACCCAGGGAGAATATGCAAACTCCACACAGGCAGTCATCTGAGGCTGGATTTGAACCCAGGTCCCTAGTGCTGTGATGCAGCAGCACTAACCACTGAGCTACTATCTGGGAAGCTAGGAAAGGCCTGTTTTCTATGAGTGTGTAGTTTTTTAGAACAAAAGGAGTTTTTTGCAGCCTGGTTCACATAATTTCCATTGTGCAGATTTAGTGCAGGCACACTTCTTTATGTTAGGGAATTGGGAGGAACCCCTTGTCCAATTTTACAATGTACATGGGCAGAAGAAACAAGACCCACTCCCTGAGCACAATATCCAGGAACTAATCCAACTATGATGGAGCATTATATCAGCCAGTCTATCAGACTGGGTTTTTAGTAGATTGCAAGGTCTGTTTTTTTTTCCCTTTATGAAGTGCTCTTGTGCTATGATCCAATTCATGAAGGAAACTGGGAATCCTTTTTGGTGCATTTCTCAGGAATAGGAGAAAAGCCAATTCCTCGTTAGCACCTGCCCACAAGTAAAACCGTGTGGATATCACCACACCTTGCTAATAATATGCAAACCCTAATATGCCATTTTCTCCATACTTAATTCCAGCTGTGTAGTCGCAGATTCACAGAATCATTACAGTGCTGAAAGAGACCATTTAAATCATCATTGCTGCACTAGGTCTCTGAACGAGCAATTCATTTAGTTCCATTCCCCTGCCTTCACTCTGACATCCTGTACATTAATCCTTTCAGATGAAAGCCTCATTTAAATTTGGATATTTCTGTTGAATCTGCCTGCATCACATTCTTGTGTCCTGAAGAAGGGTTACACCTGAAATATCGACTCCTGCACCTCCTGATGCTGCCTGCCTTGCTGTGTTCCCCCAGCCTCCTGATGCTGCCTGCCTTGCTGTGTTCCCCCAGCCTTCTGATGTTGCCTGCCTTGCTGTGTTCTCCCAGTCCCCTGATGCTGCCTGCCTTGCTGTGTTCTCCCAGCTCCTGACACTGCCTGGCTTGCTGTGTTCTCCCAGCCTCCTGCCTGTCAACTTCGGATTCCAGTATCTGCAGTTTTTCTGTCTCTGCATCACATTCTTCTGCAGTGTATTCCAAATCTTACCCACTCACTGGGGGAGAAACATTTTCTCATAGTGCTTTTGCTTTTTGGGACCATTTTTTTAGATTTCTGCTCTTTTATTGTCAATCCTTTCACAAGTGTTTACTCTGCTGAGGCCCTTTGTGGTTTTGAATTTGCCTATAAAGTCCCCTTTCAGCCTTTTCTCCATAACATTGCCCTAACTTCATCAATTGATCTTTTTAAAATTTATTTATGGAATGTGGGCTTCATGGGCTGGGCCAGCATTTATTCCCTATCCCTCATTGCCCTGGAATAGGTGGTGGTGAGCTGCCTTCTTGAACTGCTGCAGTCCACATGCTGTAGATAGACTCACAATGCCCTGAGGGAGAGAATTCCAAGAGAGACCTAGTGCAGCAATGATGATTTAAATGGTCTCTTTCAGCACTGTAATGATTCTGTGATTCTGCGACTACACAGCTGGAATTAAGTATGGAGAAAATGGCATATTAGGGATTGCATATTATTAGCAAGGTGTGGTGATACCACACGGTTTTACTTGTGGGCAGGTGCTAACGAGGAATTGGCTTTTCTCTTATTCCTGAGAAATGCACCAAAAAAGATTCCCAGAGTCCTTCATGAATTGGATCATAGCACAAGGTTTGGCGATGTATTTCCAAATCAGGACGGTGAGTGACTTGGCGTGGATCTTGCAGGTGGTGGTGTTCCTATGTAGTTGCCTTCCTTGTTCTTCTAGATGGAAGTGATTGCGGGTTTGGAAGGTGCTGCCCATGGATCTTTGGTGAATTTCTACTGTACATTTGTAGATAGTACACTCAGCTGCCACTGAGCATTGGTGATGAACAGAGTGGATACTTACAGACGTAGTGCCAACCAAGCGGGCTGCTTTGTCCTGGATGGTGTTATTGGAGCTGCACCCATCAAGGCAAGTGGGAGGTATTCCGTTACACTCCTGACTTGTGCCTTGTAGATGATGGACAGGCTTTGGGAAGACGGAGATTAGTTACTTGCCGCAGTATTCCAAATCTCTGACCTGCTCTTGTAGTTATTGTGTTCATGTGGTAAATCCAATTGAGTTTCTGGTCAATGATCGTCCCAAGAATGTTGAAAGTGGGGGATTCAATATGGGGGTTAGATTATGTCTTATTGGAGATGGTCATTGTCTGCCATTTATATGGCGCAAATATGCCACTTATCAGTCCAAGTCTGGATAATGTCCAGATTATAGAATTCCTAAAGTATGGAAGCAGGCCATTTGTCCCATCAGGTCCACATTAACTGTCCTAAAGGCATCTCATCCTTGTAATCTTGCATTTCCCATGGCTAATCCACCTAGCCTGCATATCCCTGGATGCTATGTGGCAATTTAGCTCATTCTGCCCGAAACATCGATTTTCCTGCTCCTCAGATGCTGCTTGACCTGGTGTGCTTTTCCAACACCACTCTAATCTTGACAGCAATTTGGCAAAGTCAATCCACCTAACCTGCACATCTTTGGAATGTGGAAGGAAACCGGCACACCCAGAGGAAAGCGATATAGACACAGGAAGAATACGCAAACCCCACGCAGACAATCATCCAAGACTGGAATCAAACTCGGGTTCTTGGCACTGTAAGGTAGCAGTGTTAACCACTGATCCATAGTGCCACCCTAGTGTTGCATTTGAACATGGACTGCTTCAGTATCTGAGGAGTTGCGAATGGCACTGAATATTGTGTAACCATTGGCAAAGATCCCCATTTCTGATCTTACGATGGAGGGAAGGTTATTGATGAAACAGTTGATAATGGATGGACCTAGGACACAACCCTGAGGGACTCCTGCGGACATGTCCTGGAGCTGAGATGACTGACCTCCAGCAACCACACCATCTTCCAATGTGCCAACAATCGTAGAATCATAGAATCCCTACAGTGTGGGAATAGGCCATTTGGCCCAACACATCCACACCTACCTTCCAAAGAGGGACCCGCCCACACCCATTCTCCTAGTCTATTACTCCATATTTACCCCTGACTAATGCACCTAACCTACACATCCTTGAACACTATGGGCAATTTACCTAACCAGCACCTCTTTGGACTGTGGGAGAAAAACCAGAGCACCTGGAGGAAACCCATGCAGACACAGAGAGAATGTGTGCAAACTCCACACAGACAGTCGCTCAAGCAAGTCTTCAGTACTATTGTCAGGGCCAATTTGCACTATCCTGTGCCTCCATTTATTTATTGATATCACATTGAGTGAATCAAATTGGCTGAAGACCAGTGTCTGTCAATCTCTCCTGCCACTTCTAATGACTAATATAGATGCATACCCAGGGTCCTCTCCCCCTGCAGCCCATCTAGAATTGTATCTTTCATTTTTATATTGTTTCTCCATGTTCTTTCTACTGGAGTAAATAACTTTCTACTGGAGTGAATAACTTCACTTTTCTCCAGTTTGGACCATCTGTCCATCCATCCACCAACTTGTCTATGTCTTTCTGGAGCTTTATTCCATCCTCTTCAGAACTTACAATGCTTCTGAATTTAGTATCTCCTGCAAACTTTGCAAATGTGACCCAAACACCAATGTCTCTGCTGTTGATATATATCAGGAAAACAATGGCTCCACTCGAGAACCCCACTGTACACCTTCCTTCCAATATGAAAGCATCCATTAACCACTATTCTGTATCCTGTCACTCAGCCAATTACACATCCATAGCTTAATGGATTGTTGCAATCCTCTAACACATCATGCAACTACCTACCCAGATACAAGGTGAGTCCTGAAAGTGAACTTTAGTACGTTATTCAAACTATGGGAGATCCTTCACTTGACATCTAATCATGTAAATCGGATCCCAGGATCACTGAAAAGAATTTATGAGTGGGATGCCTGGTTGATATATTTCACCGTCCCTGACCCAGTGGTACTGAGCACAGTTGTCTAATCTATCCTCCTTCATGGTTAAGTGGCGAAGGTCAGTATTGATTGAATCAGGATCTTTTTTGTTCTGTATGGCTTTATGGGATGGGAAAAGTTAAATTCACTTCCCAGTAGCTTAACAAAAGGCCAATGACCTAAAACATTAGCTCTATCTTCCTTTCTGTATAGATGTTGTTCAATCTACTGGAGAGTTAGATTTGATAGTTAATTCTTCTTTCATTCTATTATTCTTCTCTCTTTCAGTTCTGTCCACAAAGAGCCTCCAGAAATCTATTGCTCATTTGCACTCTTTCTTGACACTAGAATAAATCCAGCACTTGCTAAAATTATACTCCTATTTTCCATGTTCTTGTTGCAAGCTGACATATCCACATTATGATGGATTTAATTGAGAGCTCAGTGTAAGCTGGGTATGTGGTTCAGTTCAAAGCTGCAGCACCTCCCTGCATTGAAGAAACGTGCAAACCTGTCAAATAGAGGAAGAACAGTCAAGTTGTCTTTGCTTTTGTGGGTTCTTTTAGATTTACATAAATCTATTGAGGTGACAGAATGGACAAATTCAAGGTTTGGTTGCTGTTATACAAGTGAAGTGGAAGTCACCATGGTTCTGGAACCTGATTTCCCATTCGAGAGAGACAAGAAGCACTGAGTTTAACTTGAGGGTCACCGTGCCTCAGATGATGGGCAAGGTTGAGAAGACAGGGCCTTCACAGTGACCCCAGCTGGTACAGGATTTGAACTCACACTGCTAGCATCACTTGGACATTGTCAACTGAATTAACTGACCACTTTTATACATCCACAAGGTAGGGATTGTATGATTCTATGATCCCTCTGAATACTCCATTCCAGTCACTTCAATTGAACTGAAGATTGTATATGACCTTTAACAGGTGCTCATGCAATGTTTCTACTCTCAGATGTTCCTGAGTTAGTAAAATATCTTCGTAAAACTCTTCAACATGGATAGTTTCATGAATCAACCCCTGAAGAGTGTCAACAGGATGTTCAGCTCCAGAAGTATCATAGACATGCTTAACCATTTGTACACTCAACTTCCTTTCCAACAAAGGCCACTGTTTAGCACTGCTGAATTCTGTCTAGTTCTAGCCACCTTATGAAGATTGGTACCCATTGGCATTAACATGACACCCATTCGAATCACCATTTCATTGACGCTCCTGATTGGAGACTGCAATGGTCTAACTCTTGTGTATTTCATAAATGTGATCATTTCAGATTTTTCAAACTCCTAGCTCGTTGAAGTGCTGAACCGTACAGAGTTAACTCTGCTTTTTGTTTCTTCCTCAGAATCGCAACAAATATTTTTGATTTTAGCTCGAACTCTGACAGGCACGTAATGCCTAAATCTGAACTGTTACTATCTGATATTCCAGTGCTTTGCTCTGAGGGCAGACTTTCAATCAATTATGAATGAGTACTGTTCTTACTTAAAGGGTGATGCAAGATACATGTTTGATGTGGTATCCATGGTGGTACCTTAAAGGTGTTGGCAAGGAATTGTGCTGAAATACCTTTGTAATTAAATTATTTAAAATATCACTTAATGTTGCCCTTCTTATTACTTTGTGCATAGGTTCAGGGAAATCATGTTTCCAAATGTAAAGATTGTTTCAGTGTCTCTTTAATGAGAGAAGGAAGGAAGCAGTGGGTGTGACAGCTCAGCATATCTATGCTATTTTATTTGTATGTATCCACCTGCGTGCTGTCAGAAATCAAGGCAGCTGCCAAAATGGGCAGAGGTCTGCTCGAATGGTTCTCCATCTGAATTCCCAGTGCCTCCAACTGATTAACACGACATAACAGGGTGGAGTAGCAGTAAATTAAAACTCAGCTTATGAAAAGACTTATTAACATACACCATAAATTGATATAGCCCTTTCATGAACCTGCTGTGCAACAGAAAATAAAACATCATTTATACCTATTAATTTAAAAAAGGCAAAACTCGCTTCGAAAAGTATCATTAGACCAATGAAGAAAAAGTAAATAATTTGCCTTTGCGTAATGCTTTTCACAACCGTAAAACATCCTAAAGCTTCCCACAACCAATGAAGTAACATCTTGAAGTGCATTTACTATTCTAATACAGCAGCCAATTCATGCAAATCAAGGCTCCACAAACAGCAAGGTGATAATGACCAGATAATTTTAGTGATACTAGTTGAGGGATAGGTTTTGGCCAGAATTCAGGGTGAACATCTCTCTCTTGAAAAAGTGCCGTGTAATCTTTTACATCCATCTTAGGGGGTAAACATAGCCTTGGTGTATAACCTTAGATTAGATTTTTAGATTAGATTAGATTACAGTGTGGAAACAGGCCCTTCGGCCCAACAAGTCCACATCGACCCGCCGAAGCGAAACCCACCCATACCCCTACATTTATCCCTTACCTAACACTACGGGCAATTTAGTATGGCCAATTCACCTAACCTGCACATCTTTGGACTGTGGGAGGAAACCAGAGCACCCGGAGGAAACCCACGCAGACACGGGGAGAACGTGCAAACTCCACACAGTCAGTCACCTGAGTCGGGAATTGAACCCGGGTCTCTGGCGCTGCGAGGCAGCAGTGCTAACCACTGTGCCACCGTGCCACCCACCAACACACAGCCAAAAACACAGATGGAGCTTCAGTGCATCGTTTGCTCAGAGCTTCAGTGGTTTGTCAAGTTAGATTATGTGGTCAAGGCATGCTGCTGGCACAGCTAAAAGCTTGTTCAATTCTGAATCCTATCAGGTTTAATTTGGATATTGATATTTGCAGAAATCACTGCTCAGGACTTTTACCTTTTCAATGATTCATAGTGGCAATGATCCAGTGATACTGGGCCTGAGATTTGAGATGAAGAAAAAAATGGATTATAATTCCTGGAAGCATGATTTATTAATGAAGGTACTAACCTGGATAACAATGCATTAACAACCCAAATGGCAACTTGATTATTCTTCAATTGCCTTTCAAAATATTGCCAAGAACTTTGAACTTTGTAGAAATAAAGTGATGTATTTCTTGTTGCTGTTGAATGCAAAGGTTGGGAATTCTATTCAAGGTCACTTCTCCATTTATCCACCTTTATCTGAAATTAATACAATAACTCAGAAAATGTATTCAATATATTTAGTGTATCTGGAATGTCTGCTCCATTCCCAGTGCTTTCAATTTCTATCATTACTCTAATGGGCACAGCATTGAAAATATTCACCAGAATGACCTCCAGAAACACTCAAATTCTGACTTTAATGTCAGCTGTAATTATTTTGGTCCTGGAACAGGATGCCACCAGGTGGATTTTTTTGTTATTTTGCATTTGCTAGACTTATCAACAGAATTGAGCTCCAACACCCTCCCAGTAATGTGTGATCTGCAGACTTGACATTTGCACACTATTACTTGTGACACCATTGATATCATTGCTTGCCTCATACTCTGCTGAGCTTGATGTGATGTTAAATTTTAAGCAATCTAGTTAAGATTCCCCTGTGTATGTGTTCTGCGTTAGAATGCTTTACGTTGACAGTCTCTTTGTAGGTGAGAGATTGTGTCATAAGTTTACTTGGTTTGAAAGCATCCACGGTCATGTAAATCTGGGTTTCTTATTTATATTTTATATTGAATCTGCAAGAGCTTTTACGGGTCATCCTCTATCATTAAGCCATCAATTTTAAAATTCACTTTACATTCTGTAGGCAAATAGTTTCAAATCTGCAGAGCATGTTGTTTTTATATTAAATTACTCCCAATGATTAGCTGTACTAATCTTAGGATCGAAGATTTATTCAAATTGGAATGGTGCTTTAGCAGTTTTTAACGGAATAAGTGATGGTTTGGGTATTACAATTCAATATGTTCCAAATGTTCAAATGGCATAATCCATAGGTCTTGGTATTTCTTTGTAGTGAGATCGATCATCTGTTCCCAAGTGGTTTATGTTGTGGCACTTTCCATATTATAACACTTGTGGCAGGATCATACTTGACAATTGTATTGGAATTCTTTGGAGATCTAACTAGTAGAGTTGATCGGGGGAGCCAGTGGATGTGGTTTATTTGGACTTTCATAAGGTTTTCGACAAAGCCCCACATCAGAGATTAATGTATAAAATTAAAGTGTTTGGGATTAGGGGTGGTATACTGAGATGGATAGAAAATTGGTTGGCAAAAAAGAAACAGAGTAAGATTAACTAGGTCTTTTTTCCAGATGGCAGTCAGTGGATAACAGGATATCATAGAGATCAGTGCCACATTCTCAGAATTCAGAATATATGTTGCTGATTCAGATGATGGAACTAAACATAGTTAAAAATCACATAATACCAGGTTATAGTCCAACAGGTTTAATTGGAAGCACTAGCTTTCGGAACGCTGCTCATTCATCAGGTGGTTGTGGAGTACACAGAATTTCTGTGTCTTACAATTGTGTACTCCACAACCACCTGATGAAGGAGCAACGCTCAGAAAGCTAGTGCTTCCAATTATACCTGTTGGACTATAACCTAGTGTTGCGTGATTTTTAACTTTGTACACCCCCGTCCAACACCGGCATCTCCAAATCAGAACTAACCATAGATCTCCAAATTTGCAGATGTCACAAAGCTGGGTGTGGGGGGGGGGGAGATGTGAGGAGAATGCAGGGATTCTTCAGAGTAATTTGGGCAGGTTGAGGGAGTGGGTTAACACCTGACAGATACAGTATAACGTGGGTAACTGTGAGCTTACCCACTTTGGGAGAAAAATTAGCAAGGCAGACTGTTACCTGAATGGCTATAAATTAAGAGAGGGGAATGTGCAATGAGACTAAGGTGCCCTTGTACACCGGTTGCTGAAGGTAAGCATGCAGATCTAGTAGGCAGTAAAGAAAACAAATTCTATATTGACCTTCACAGCAAGAGGATCCAGTACAAGAGCAGGGATGTCTTGCTGCAATTATACAAGGCTTTTGTGAGTCCACAGCTGGAATATTGTGTGCAATTTTGTTCTCCTTAGCCAAGGAAGAATGCAGCAAAAGTTTATCAGACTGACTACTGGAGTGGCAGGACTAACATATGAGAAGAGGTTGAATCAGTTAAGATTATATTCTGAAGAGAATTGTCTCAGAGAAAGCTATGAAATTCTAACAGATTTAAACAAGATAGATGTAGGAAGGATATTCCTGATGGCAGGGGAGTCCAGAACCAGGGATCACAGTCTAAGGATATGTGTTAAACCATTTAGGACTGAGATGAGGAGCAATTTCTTCATCTGAAGAGTGGTGAGCCCATGAAATTTGCTGATTACAGAAACCACTACTGCCATATGAGAGAAGATGAGTTAGAAAGTGACCATCTGGACAGAGCTTAGAAATAGATAAAGACCAATCACTTTTCTGGGATTATACTACAGGCCTCCCAATCAGAGGGAGATAGAGAAGCAGATATATAGGCCAATCACAGCGAGGAGTGAGAGGAACAGGGTTATAGTTATAGGATTTCAACTCTGCTAACAATGACTGGGATCACCTTTCTGTGAAAGAATTAGAAGGGGTGGAAGTTTTAAAGTGAACCCAGGAGAGCTTTTAGTAGTAGTAATAGTGGTACTAGAGTTGGGGAAATGCTAGACCTAATCCTGGGGAATGAAGCCAGTCAAATGTTGAAGTTGCAATGGGTGAGCATTTTGGGAATAGTGACCATAACTCTGTAAGTTTCAAAGTCATTTTGGAAAGAGATAAGACTACTACAGAAATTAATTGCCTACATCGGTGGAAGGCCAATGTCAATATCATTGGATTAGATTAGATTACTTACAGTGTGGAAACAGGCCCTTCGGCCCAACAAGTCCACACCGACCCGCCGAAGCGCAACCCACCCAGACCCATTCTCCTACATTTATCCCTTCACTTAACACTACAGGCAATTTAGCATGGCCAATTCACCTATCCTGCACATTTTTGGACTGTGCGGGGAAACTGGAGCACCCGGAGGAAACCCACGCAGACACGGGTAGAATGTGCAAACTCCACACAGACAGCCGTCCGAGGTTGGAATCGAACTGAGGTTCTAGAATATATTAAGATTAATACTGAGTGGTGATTTGGAAGTGCCGGTATTGGACTAGGGTGTACAAAGTTAAAAATCACACAACACCAGGTTTTAGACCAACAGGTTTATTGGAAGTCCTAGCTTTTGGAATGCGACTCCTTCATCAGGTGGTTGGAAGGAGGAGGTATTAGATGTTTTAGCATAAAATTGCATAAATCCCGAGGGCCTGATGAGATGTATTTCAGGTGCTATGGGAGGCAAAAGAGGACATTGCTGGGGTCCGGATGGAGATGCTTAATACTTTGCTGGCCATGAGTGAGGTAAGTAAATGTTGACTGGAGGATGGAAAATGTGGTTCCTTTGTTCAAGTAGGGTAGCAGGTAACTATAGTTAGTCTGACATCAATGGTATGAAAATTATTGGAAAAGTTCTGAGGAACAGGATTAATCAACACAGGATTAATCAACAGGCAGGGATTGATCAGAAATAGTCAGCATGGATTTGGTGGAGGGAGATCCTGTTTGACTACTTTAATTGAGCCTTCTGAAAAAGTGACTAAATATATCAATGAGAGTAATGCAGTTGATATGGTGCACATGGACATCAGTGAGGCCTTTGACATGATCGCAAAGGGAAGGCTGGTCCAAAAGATAACAGCCCATGGGATCCAAGGCAAATTGGTAAACTGGATCCAAAATTGGCTTTCAAATAGGAGGTATAGGGTGATGGTGGGGGGTTGTGTTTGTGATTGGAAGCCTGTGACAAGCGGTGTTCCACAGGGGTGGGTGCTGGCACTCTTGCTGTTTGTTATGTACATTAATAAATTGGATGTCAATGTGGCATGTATAATTAGTAAGTCTGTAGATGAAATGCATATTGGCGATATTGATTTCACCAACCAAGCCATAGAATATAGGAACAAGGAAGTCTTATTACCACTGTATAAAGCATTGTTTAGGCCACAGATGGAATACTGTATGCAATTAGATTCCCTACATTATGGAAACAGGCCCTTTGGCCCAACAAGTCCACACCGAACTTCCAAAAAGTAACCCACCCAGACCCGTTCCCCTCCCCTATATTTACCCCTGACTAATGCACCTAACAATATGGGCAATTTAACATGGCCAATTCACTGACCTGCACATCTTTGGATTGTGAGAGAAAACCCACACAGACATGGGGAGAACGTGGAATCTCCACACAGACAGTTACCCAAGGCAGGAATTGAACCCAGGTTCCTGGTGCTGTGAGGCAGCAGAGCTAGCCACCCGAGCCACTGTACCACCCTAAAAAAAAGAAATAAATTCTCGTTGCCACACTGAAATGATGTAATTAAACTAGAGGTGGTATCAAGGAAATTCACCAGGACGTTGCCTGAGATATAAAGTCTCAGTTATGAGGAGAGACTGGATAGCCTGGGTTTGCTTTCCCTGAAGCAGAGGAGGCAGAGGGGTATCTGACTGAGCGATACAAAATTATGCAAGGCATAAGTAAGGGGGATCATGAAAAACCTTTTCCCTTGGCAGACATGTCTAATACCAGATAGTATACGTTCTATGTATAAAACAAATGCAATGCTGAAGCACATCACATATTAGGGCTGATGACCAATGACTTGGTCAAAGAGAAAGGTTTTAAGAAGCAAAATTAAAAATTGTTGGGAAAACTTGGCAGATCTGGCAGCATCTGTGGAGAGAAAGCAGAGTTAACATTTTAGTTCTGAAGAAGGGTCACCGGATCTGAAACATTAACCGTGTTTTCTCTTCAGATACGGCCAGACCTGCTGAGCTTTTCCAGCAGTTGCTGACTTCTTTCTGATTTCCGGCATCCACAGTTCTTTGTTTATTTCTCTTTAGGTTCTCAAAAACGTCTGTAAGGATGAAAGTGAGGTAGACAGGTGATGAGATTTAAGGAGGAGATTCCTCACCTTGGGGACTTGGCAACTGAAGATCAAATGCAAACTGGTTGCTCGCTTGGCAAAATACCTCCACTTTATCGGTGACAATGACCGCAACCTCACAATTGCCTCCCAGTTCAATACACTACTTTGCTCTCTCGCTAATTCTTCTGAGTTGGGCCTGTTGCAGTTTTCCTGTGAAGCTCACCTCAAGCTGGAGGAACACCTCATTTTCTGCTTCAGCACTTTACAGACTTCAGGATTCAACATTGAGTTTGAGAACATCAGACCATGATCACCATGCTCTACTTTAATTACCTCGTCCCCACCACCCCATCATCACCACTGTGTTACGTTTGTATGGCCTCGCTGTTTATAGACCTGACCCTTTTTCTTTTGTCCAGACTTATCATAAACATCCATTTTGCATCATAATCTTTCCTTTACCACCACTGACACTCCTTTTCTCTTTTGCTCAGGATGCCTTCACCATTTGTTCCCTTTACCACTTTGTCAATAGCATAAACTCCATAATTTTCCAGCCCCCTGCAGTTCTGGAGAAGAATCAATGGACTCAAAACGTTAGCTCTCTCTCTCTCTCTCTCCCCACAGTTGAGTTTCTTCAGTACTTTCTGTTTTTATTTCAGAGTTTCAACATTCCGCTCTATTTTGCATTTGCATTGTGATGTCTGCTATAATAACAACTCAAAACATTTCACCTAGTCAACCTGCACTCCTGTTTTTTAAACAATTGTTCATACCAACTTTGTTTTCTTCTTTGGCGGTCTGTCACAGTGTTGTATGGAAAAGACCAAAATAACTCTCATGTGTTAAGTGCAGCACAAACAAAATGGTGTCATAGAGCAGAGTCAACGGAATTGTGTCGCTAAAGCAGTTCATGAAAATGTTTGCAAATATGGTACAGCTCTCTAACTGGCTCATGTTTTACAGCTTGACATGATCCGCTGTCATCTATTCCATCCTTTCTCTTCACTGCTTCCTTATTAATGAAAGGCTGGATCTTTCAAGTTGCTGTAAAATGTTTACATGCCAGCTGTTTCCCCAATTAAGAGGAGTGAAGTTTAAAAAGCAGCTGTACAATCTTGTAAGGGAGAAAACAGCACTAATTGCATTGAGGGCAAGGCCTAGATTCTAGTGGAATTGGAAAGGAAGTAAGTGTCATCAGGCTGTCACCACAACAAAAACGCAAGAGTCGTGAGAGAATGCTCCCATGACATTGAGCAGGCTTAAAGGTGCTGTTAAGCCATCCTGAGGTTCTACAGCAGAATGGGGAAAGGAAAAAAATTGACAAAGAATGACTTGATATAACAAGCAGTGATCACAATAATGGATAAAGAGCAGGTAATTAGGAAACCTCCATGAATATATCCAAACACAGGCTTTAGAAAAGAGTTAAAAGTTGTTTTAGCTACTAAGTTTGCCTGAAAGCATTCTTTATTTCCACTTAATTTGAATACCCAGCTCCATAACATGTCATTTTGCAAAATAAAATTGTCACTTACGCAGTCTGGCTAATGTTCCATTATATTAAGTAACCTGTCTCAGAGACAGTGCACAGATGGTAGGTTGTACAGTGGCAATCCTTCCAATACACACAGCTGGCCTCACTCACCTCTGTGCTATTGATATCAGTACATGTGTGACCAATGAATTCAAGTCACTGTCGTGGACCAGGCATAATATGAAACTTCCAATTTTCACCCTGCCCTCACCTTCACCTAGTCCATCTCTGACTCCTCCCTTTCCCTTCCGCATCATCTTTGTTTCCATTTCTGGGGATAGGCTTGCCACGAATATCTACTACAAACACACACACTTCCACAGTTACGTTATTTATACATCCTCACACCCTGCCTCCTGTAAAGACTCCATTCCATTCTCCCAGTGCCTTCGTTCCTGTCACATCTGTTCTGATGATGCCAACTTCAACAAGGGGTCGCCAAAATGACCACCTTCTTCCGCAACCGAGGATTCCCCAGAGCCATAGTTGACAGGGCTCTCAGACAGGTCCAACACATCTCCCATGCCTTGGGCCTCAGCCTCTCTCTTCCCTACCACACCAACGATGAGGTCCCTCTTGCTCTCACTTACCATCCCACCAGCACCAACATCATTATGATCATTAGCCACCATTTCTGCCACCTCCGGAAAGATGCCACTACCCCCTGCCCACCCTTGTCAGCCTTCTGCAGGGACCATTCCCTCCAGGACATATTGGTCTACTCCATCTCCATTCCCAACAACTCCCCACAGCCTATGGCACCACCTCCCATGCACCACAGTTGGTGTAATACCTGGCTGTTTATTTCCTCCTTCCTCACTACCCAAGGCTCCAGACACACTTTCCAGGTGAAGCAGTGACTTACCTGCATTTGAATTAATCGAGTCTACCTTTTTTGTTGCTCACAGAGTAGTCTCCTCTACACTGGGGAGACAGGGTGACCATTTTGCGGAACACCTACATTCTGTCTGCAAAAATGAACCTGAGCTTCTGGTTGCCTACTATTACAGCACACCACCTGTTCCCTGGTCAACATCTCTGTCTCAGGCTCGCTGCAGTGCTTCCTGTAGAAGCGTTACACCCGAAACATTGACTTCTCCACCTCTTGATGCTGCCTGGCTTGCTGTGTTCTTCCAGCCTTCTGCCTGTCTACTTTGAATTCCAGCACCTGCGGGGTTTTTTTTGTCTCTAGCAGTGATCCAGTGAAGCTCCATGCAAACTGGAAGAACAGCATCTCATTTTCCGCTTGGGAACACTGCAGCCCTCAGGACTCAATACTGTATTGAGTTCAACAATTTTAGGGCCTGAGCATCTTTTCCCATGTCCCCACCCCAAACCCCACACACCAGGCCTTGTCATCACATGTGCTGCTACCACAAGAAATCCATTGTCAGCCACTAATAGTCCCCATTAACAGCTCTTCATTTTCCCACACTAAGCTCTACCCATCCCTTTGTCTGCCCAGCAGCTTTTCTCTCTCCCTCTGGGCTCCATCTCTATCTTTTGTTTACTCCTCCCCTCTCCCCCCCCACCCCACTTTTAACATATATACCAACCTTTTCCAACAATCAGATCTGAACTCTGTTTCTCTCTCCACAGATGTTGTTAGATCTGCTGTGTTTTTCCAACATTTTCTGTTTTTGTTTCTGGTTTCCAGCATCCACAATTCTTCGAGCTTTTTTGGACAATATAAAACTGACTTGATACTCGATTAAATAGTTTTGCTGTCAAAGGACTGGAGGTGTTCTGACCTGAATATGATATAATTTTTACACCACAAAAAAAATTAGATTAGATTCCCTATAGTGTGGAAACAGGCCCTTTGACCCAACATGTTCACACCAACCCACCCCCCTCTGACTAACGCACCGAACACAATGGGCAATTTAGCATGGCCAATCCACCTGACCTGCACATCTTTGGATTGTGGGAGGAAACTAGAGCACCCAAAAGGAAACCCATGCAGACACAGGGAGAATATGCAAACTCTATACAACAAGGCTGGGATTGAACTGGGTCCCTGCTACTGTGAGGCAGCAGTGCTAACCACTGAGCCACCATAGAGGAAGGGCTTTTGCCCGAAACATCGATTTTCCTGCTCCTCGGATGCTGCCTGAACTGCTGTGCTTTTCCAGCACCACTCTAATCTAGAATCTAGTTTCTAGCATCTGCAGTCCTTGTTTTTATCTACTGAGCCACCATATACAGCTTTCTTAAAACAGAATAGGTCTTTGTCACGCTTTACTTGTGTGTAATGCATTGAGGTGATTGTCACAATATTCTCTCAGTATGACGTCAGTAGAGTTAAGGCATCAAAGTGAATCACAGCAAGATATTTATGAAAATAATCCAGGCTTAAAAAACATAACAGTTGGTTTCCAATCAAGCAACAAACAGCAGGAAGGAGGATGCATTTCAGACCAGAATCACAGGATTGGAGAGTGTGTGGAAGCAGAGGAGGCTGTAGATACAGCGTGCAGCAGATGATAGAGGGACTTAGAGATGAGGGCAAAGGTTTCACAGCGAAAGCATTGGAAGACAGGAAGTCAGCAATGACAAGGTGTTGGAGCATCACAAAATATAGGGAATGAATATTGGACAATAGGAGTCTTGGAGGGAGATTTGCATGAAATAATAATCAATCTTAATATTTACTAGGGTTGGAGAGGGTGGGTGAAGTAGGCAGTTATGACCATGAAACACAAAATTGTTTTTCTGAATGCTGAAGTGCTTTCATTTTACTTGTGTGTATTTTTTTTTTAAAATGCATTCCATTCAAGGAAGTCATCTTGATTAACAGGTAGTTGCTGGCCATGTTCTCCAGTAAGGTTTTGGCTGAGGATCTGGTGTGGTTGGTGGAGCGAAGATCACAGGGTGAGGTGGATAGATGGGGTACGTGAATAAAGCACAGTTTAAGGGGCTTGGGAGGTGGTCATGGAAGATTGGAGACAACAGTTCGGCAGAACTGACAGTTGGAGGGCATGGGGTTTAGGAAGACAAATGGGGGGGGTCATCAAACTAGTGGTTGTTGGAAAAGATGTTGACATTGAGAAAAAAGGAGGTTCTTGGTCAGGTGGCGGGGGTGGGGGGAAAGACCATTTGTAAAGTGGTCAGTATGGACTTGTTGATAATCAAGGCCATGGGAATTATAACCTCAAGGATTATGGATGAGGGGAATTTATCTGGAGGATGAGGTTGAGGGAAGAAAGAATACAGAACATGGACGAAAGATGGCAAAAAGAGAAAATACATTTTTTTGTTTGTTCATGGGATTTTGGCATCACTAGCTAGGCCAGCATTTACTGCTCTTCCTCAATTGTGCTTGAGAAGGTGATGACAAAAATTCCCTCGAAGCTGTGCCCATGCTCCAAGGTTCCTTACGCAGTGAATGGTTTTGGTATGCCTGCCCCATCGTTGACCCGTGATTCTGAAGTCACTGCCGCACAGGGAAATCAAAGGCCCACGTTGCCAGAAAGAAAATGAGAGGGACAGTGGTGAGCTACCATTTTTAACCAAAACCAGAACGTGCTGGAAAACTCAGCAGGCCTGGCAGGATCAGCACAGAGAGAGAGAGAAGTAGAGTTAACTCTTTTGAGTCCAGTGATCCTTCTTTATTATTAAAAATTACTACTTATAGACCACTCATTACTACTATCCATTAAGAACTGCAGGAAAATGTGTGCAATACAAGTCAACACGTCAGGTAGGGGGATGGGGGCAGGGGACAGGGGGTTGCAGATGGAGCCAGACAACATACATCAATAAATCAAAGGTCTCTGAGAACAAAGAACCATTATTCTGGAACACGTTTGCTCAATTTACAAGAAAGTCAGTTTCCAAATGTAACAAGTCGAGTGCTGCTTGCTCCAATTGGGATCAGGAGTATTTCAGTCAAGATTGATTACTTGCGTTTGTCAGGTACAGAATGTTCCAAGCAATTATATCCATAGATTCAAAATGTCTGAGTACATGTATAACAGGTAAGAAAATCACTCAGTGTATTGCTAAAGACAGAGGTGATCAAGTGAAAGTTTCCTGGTAATACTTAACACTTGACTGATGGACCCAGAGAGGTGTGGCTCCATTTTGTAACATGATGTGCCAGTGTAGGTCTGAGATATCACTTGGCCACTGCTCTGTTGTGGGTTAGAGCTCAGTGCTTGCGCAGGGAGGCAGGGCAAGCTGAAAACCTACCTGCAGCAAGCCTGCTTTTTACAAATTGTTGGGCGAGGGGTTGGAGGGGTAAAATAAATGACGTGTCCCTCTTGAGTTGCAGCCTGACAGGCAGATGGTACAAATGGAGCACAGAGGAGAAGCTCTCTTATGGGTGGCACAGTGGTTAGCACTGCTACCTCACAGCGCCAGAGATCCGGATTCAATTCCTGCCTCAGGCAACTGTGTCTGTGTGGAGTTTGCACATTCTCCTCGTGTCTGTGTGGGTTTCTTCTGGGTGCTCCAGTTTCCTCCCACAGTCCAAAAAAAATGTGCAGGTCAGGTGAATTGGCCTTGCTAAATTGCCTGTAGTGTTAGATGTAGGGGACTGGGTCTGGTTGGAGGGTTACTCTTCGGAGGATTGGTGTGGACTTGTTGGGCCGAAGGACCTGTTTCCACACTGTAAGTAATCTAATCTAAAAGCTGAGCACAGGGGAAAGAAAAAGAAGTGGAGTTCTCTCAGTACAGTTTTATACAGCACCTCCACAAACCTGACCTCTACGGCAATGTCTGAGGTGGTTATATTTCACTGAGGAGGTGGTCACTACACTGTGCCACTTTTCCCCAACGGGCTGAGAACGGCACTGCCAGTGACCCTCACGGTCACTGTGTCTGTAAATTTCAGTATCCTTCCTGGTGGGGTTGGCTACATTGCCAGTTTCTCATGATTCACTGTGCAGCGAGGCGACTCGGAGAGAAGGAGAAGGGACTTCCTCAGTAGGCAGTGGCGTTATCGCTCGACTGTTAATCCAGAGATCCACATAATGTGCTGGGGGCCTGGGTTCAAATCCTGTCATGGCAGATGATGGAATTTGAACTCAATCAAATACAAGTCTGAAACTATGATAATGAATCCCTCGTTGATTGCCGAAAAAAAGCCCTTCTACCATGGCATTGGGTGCCCTCTGCTGGTACGAGACAGGTTTAGCTCTAGGTGCCCATTCCAACTATTCTGAAGATGAAGCAGCATGAGATTTGCATCCTTCCAGCATCACCCCAAGTGGGCATCAGGTAATTGTGCATCATGATTGCACTGCCAAGTACTGGCACCACTGAAGCCGCGAGCCTGCAATAGGAAGCAGGGCCTTGGGCCTGCAGCAGGAAGCAGGGCCTAGGGCCTGCAGGCAGAAGCAGGGCCACGAGCCTGCAGGAGGGTGCAGGGCCATGAGTCAGCAGGAGGAAGCAGGGCCATGAGCCTGCAGCAGGAAGCAGGACCTCGAGTCTGCAGGTGGAATCAGGACCTCGAGTCAGCAGGAGAAAGCAGGACCTTGAGCCTGCGATAGGAATCAGGACCTCGGGCCTGCAGGAGGAAGCAGGGCCTCGAGCCTGCAGGAGGAAGCAGGGCCTTGAGCCTGCAGCAGGAAGCAGGGTCTTGGGCCTGCAGGAGGAAGCAGGGTCTCGGGCCTGCAGGAGGAAGCAGGGTCTCGGGCCTGCAATAGGGAGCAGTGTCTCGAGCCTGCAGGAGGAAGCAGGGTCTTGGGCCTGCAGGAGGAAGCAGGACCTCAAGCCTGCAGCAGGAAGAAGGACCTTGGGCCTGCAGGAGGAAGCAGGGCCTCGTGCCGGCAGGAGGAAGCAAGGCCTCGAGCCTGCAGGAGGAAGCAAGGCCTCGAGCCTGCAGCAGGAAGCAGGTCTCAGGCCTGCAGCAGGAAGCAGGATCTCGGGCCTGCAAGAGGAAGCAGGGTCTCGGGCCTGCAGCAGGAAGCAGGGTCTCAGGGCTGCAATAGGAAGCAGGGTCTTGAGCCTGCAGGAGAAAGCAGGGCCTCGAGCCTGCAGCAGGAAGCAGGACCTCGGGCCTGCAGGAGGAAGCAGGGCCTCGGGCCTGCAGGAGGAAGCAGGGCTTCGAGCGTGCAGGAGGAAGCAGGGTCTCGAGCCTGCAGGAAGAAGCAGGGCCCAGGGCCTGTAGGAGAAAGCAGGGTCTTGAGCATGCAGGAGGAAGCACGGCCTCGAGCTTGCAGCAGAGGAGGAAGCAGGGCCTCGGACCTGCAGGAGGAAGCAGGGTCACGGGCCTGCAGGAGGAAGCAGGGCCTCGAGCCTGCAATAGGAAGTAGGCCTCGAGCCTGCAGGAAGAAGCAGTGCCTTGAGGCTGCAGGAGGAAGCAGGGCCTCCAACCTGCAGCAGGAAGCAGGGCCTCGGGCCTGCAGCAGAGGAGGAAACAGGGCCTCGGGCTTGCAGGGAGAAGCAGGGCCTCGGGCCTGCAGGAAGAAGCAGGGCCTCGAGCCTGCAGGGGGAAGCAGTATGATTTCACGTTGAGACTAGGTAAACTCAGTTAGTATGCGTTGATATGTTACATCACTGAGAATGTGAGAGCTGGCTGGAATAGCTTGTCACAGGAGGATTTAGGTTCAATCATGTTTTAGAGGGATATGGGTGAAATGCAGGCAAATGGGATTAGTTTGGTTTTGGAAAGCTGGTTGGCATGGATGAGTTGGACGTTTCTGTGCTGTATAAGTCTTTAAACGTAAAGCTTGACATTATCGAAGAGAATACAGTATTTGTTACAATTGTTGGGATAGAACAGAGATGGATTAGAATGACCCGGAAAGCTAGCTATCTCTGGGCTTGGAAAATGGATGGGAAATCTAGTATTACCGCAACAATTCAATGGCTGCAGCAGCTTAAGTGTCTTGGATAGCCAACTTGTCAACTAGCTGTTTTTGAGTAAGGGCAGTCTGAGATACTGGTTCTCTGGGCCCCTAGTTTTACTTCTTGACTCAGTTCCAATCTAGACAATGCCTTCACAGACTGAATCCCACAGACACTCAGCAAGATCTACTTTTCATAACATGCAACATTCCCGCTTGCTCCATAACTTAATTTATATAACAAACATTTTGCATGATATCAAATGGATAGCAGCTCACAAACAAAATTGCAAAACATGAAGTTCCTCTGACTCTCTAGATGCATGCCGAAAGGCTGAAGGAGAAAATCCAGCCCATTGCAAATGCTCCTGAAAGATAAAAACCTTTGTACATCCCTTCCCAAGCAGAAATCACCAACAATAATAAAGACAATCAATTACTTTGTTTTCAGAATGAGTTAATTATGCAGAGTCATATTTCAGACATCACACAAATTGTCAAAATTAAATGTGAGGAGAGTAATTATTTCATCTTCTTTCTTAGGACTAGTAATTGGCCATTTATAACCACCACCCATCTACCGATTTTACTTATCAATATGAAGTAACCTCTAATTAATCTCAGAAATGACAATAATTAGGCCAGTTGTGTTAATAGACCAAATAAGTTACTGTACATTATGTTGACTCCTATTGTTATAAAACAGCAAGTAATCTTCTTTCATTGTAAGCAATGTAAGTGGAATTCTGCTAATGCAGAAGACAGATCTCCATATAATCATGCCTGATTATAATTCAGTGGCATAAAAACAGAATGGGAACCCATTATTAAATCCAGAAAAAGCAACATTAATGATCCATTGCAGATGACAGCAAGAACATATCTTTTAACCTCTGTACTTGTTTGTTGCTACAAACTGACCTTTCTGATGAATTAATTTTCAAAGTTTCAGACCGCAAAGCAACATTGTGCCATCCAATCCATACGAACTATATTGACTATTCAAATCAGTATGTGAATTTTATACAATTTAACATCCTGCTCTTAAAAGTAACAAACGAGACAGGTTGCTTCCTAAGATCAATTGTTACAATTCTTTGTTACACTGACCCTGGGGTGAACTTCAAATACCATACCCTAAAATATCTCCATTCAGTCTCACTGGTGCATGATTATCCTTGAGAAGGTCGTGATGAGTTCCCTCCTCAAACCTGTGCTGTCCATGTGGTGACAGACATCCACAGTGCTGTTAAGGAGGGGGTTTCAGGATTTTGACCCAGAGACAGAGGCAAAACAGTGACTATCGTTCCGATTCGTGATGATGTGTGAATTGGGAAGGAACTTGCAGGTTTCTAATGTTTAAATCTAAAAAGCCCATTGGTGAAGAATGAGACTACATCCAGTCTTGACTCAGTCTTAAATCTATTTGCAGAGTTAAACATCATAAGTATGTACCTTCTAACTCAACCACACAATTATCTTTATATGCACATAACTAAAACTGCAACTGATACCCTCCACCTGAATATAAGTGATCATAATTGATCCATAATTATTACTGTCTTTGTTCATCATGATGTGATTACTTTCAGTTATGTTCATCCACATTGTATCAAGTCCTTCATTTTTAATTTGTACCTAGATTTGCTAAACCCTTTCAAGTCTGCCCTCAATCATTTAAAGTTCTACGACATTGCCTGTATGATGTCCCAGATGGCCATCATCCAGATCTTTGACAACTTTCTCCAGCTCTGAATCCCAATGATTCAAAACTTTGATTTAATTAAAATGATTCAACACCGGCGATGTTTTGTACCTGCATGTGTGGGAGCTGGTGAACCCCATAGTGACCACATCTGCAGCAAGTGTTGGTTGCTTCAAGAACTCCAGCTCAGTGCTGATGAGCTGGAGTCTGAGTTTTGAGCACTGTGACGCATTAGGGAGGGGATACGTTAACCTGGATGCTGTGTTTCAGGAGACAATCACACCCCCTGGATTAACTATCTCAAATTCAGTCAGTAGTCAGGGACAGAGGATGTGACTGCAAGCGAAGCAGATAGAGGGATCCAGGAAGTAGTGCTGAAGGAGCCTCAGCCCTTGAGCTTGTCTATCAGGCGTGAACTCCTTGCTCCCTGTGTGGACAAGAGTGGGCATTGTAGGGAGGATGGGCAAACTTGCCAAAGCAACATGGTACAGAGAGCCATTCAAGAGTGGGGAGAAAACAGAAATGTAGTTGTAGTCAGTGATGGTATAGACACTGTTCTCTGTGGCCAAGGTTGATAATCGAAAAGGCTGTGTTGCACCTTGGTGTCTAGGTTCAGGATATCTCATCTGAGCTGTAGAGGAACCTGGAGTGGGAAGGGAAAGATCCAGTTGTCAATGTCCACTTAGGTACCAATTATATTGATAGACAGAGGATAGAGGTTCTGCTGAGGCAATATGAGCCACTAGGGGTTGTATTAAAAAGCAGAACCAAAAAGGTAAAAATCTCCAGATTACTACTTGGGCCATCAACTAATTGCCATGGGGTCAACAAGATTAAATAGGAAAACACGTGGCTCAGAGACTGGTGTGGGTTCAAATTCATGGGACATTGGCATCAGTACTGGGAAAGGAGGGAACTATTCATAGAGTCATAGGGATGTACAGCATGGAAACAAACCCTTCAGTCCAACCCGTCTATGCTGACTAGATATCCCAACCCAATCTAGTCCCACCTGCTAGCACGCACCTCATATCCTTCCAAACATTTCCTATTCATATATCCATCCAAATGCCTCTTAGATGTTGCAATTGTACCAGCCTCCACCACATCCTCTGGCAGCTCATTCTATACACGTACCACCCTTTGCATGAAAAGGTTGTCCCTTAGGTCTCTTTTATATCTTTTCCCTCTCACCCTAAACCTATGCCCTCTAGTTCTGGACTCCTGACTCCAGGGAAAAGACTTTGCCTATTTACCCTATCCATGCCCCTCATAATTTTGTAAGCCTCTACAAGGTCACCCCTCAGCCTCCGACGCTCCAGGGAAAACAGCCCCAGCCTGTTCAGCCTCTCCCTGTAGCTCAGATCCTCCAACCCTGGCAACATCCTTGTAAATCTTTTCTGAACCCTTTCAAGTTTCACAACATCTTTCCGATAGGAAGGAGATCAGAATTGCACGCAATATTCCAACAGTGGCCTAACCAATGTCCTGTACAGCCACAACATGACCTCCCAACTCCTGTACTCAATACTCTGACCAATAAAGCAAAGCATACCAAATGCCACCTTCACTATTCTATCTACCTGCGACTCCACTTTCAAGGAGCTATGAACCTGCACTCCAAGGTCTCTTTGTTCAGCAACACTCCCTAGGACCTTACCATTAAGTGTGTAAGTCCTGCTAAGATTTGCTTTCCCAAAATGCAGCACCTCGTATTTATCTGAATTAAACTCCATCTGCCACTTCTCAGCCCATTGGCCCATCTGGTCCAGATCCTGTTGTAATCTGCGGTAACCCTCTTCCTGTCCACTACACCTCCAATTTTGGTGTCATCTGCAAACTTACTAACTGTACCTCTTACGCTCGCATCCAAATCATTTATGTAAATGACAGAAAGTAGAGGACCCAGCACCGATCCTTGTGGCACTCCACCAGTCACAGGCCTCCTGTTGTGATGAGATATGCTCCATCTGAACTATGCTGGGACCAAAGTCCTGGTGAATCACATAGATATAATGGAAAATTATAAAATCAAAGCTGGATAAGGTAGAATTGCTAGTTAGTGATGAGGTTGATTGCTACTGGAAGATTAGATTAGATTAGATTAGATTACTTACAGTGTGGAAACAGGCCCTTCAGCCCAACAAGTCCACACCGCCCCGCCGAAGCGCAACCCATCCATACCCCTACATTTACCCCTTACCTAATACTACGGGCAATTTAGCATGGCCAATTCACCTGACCTGCACATCTTTGGACTGTGGGAGGAAACCGGAGCACCCGGAGGAAACCCACGCAGACACGGGGAGAACGTGCAAACTCCACACAGTCAGTCGCCTGAGGCGGGAATTGAACCTGGGTCTCTCGCACTGTGAGGCAGCAGTGCTAACCACTGTGTCACTGGGCCGCCCTGTTTATGGCATATTACGATATTGGAACAGTTACTACTTAGTAGTTAAATAATCTATTATTCTGTTAAGTTTTCCAATACAGTTAACTTATTCCAATAGAATCTTTTGTTGTCTTTTAACGATGTTGTATGAAGAAAGTGTGTTTTTCTTTAAGACTGGTAATTTGACAAATCAAATTGCATCTGGAATGCAAGGCCTGGTACTGCCTGTAAGCTAAGAAAAAGTTCGGGTCTCGGCTATCCCTTTAATATATTTTGAGGGAGTTTAGTCAGATCTGTAATACATGTAATGGTATTGCAACTTAGTGAAAACAACTGTAAAGACATGAGGGAGGAGCTGGATAGAATTAATTGGAAGGGGATCCTGACATGAAAAACAGCAATGGCAGGAGATTTTGTTATTCACTTGTGGGAGATGTGGGCATCACTGGCTGTCCAGCATTTGATGCCTGTCCCTAGTTGCCCTTAAGAAGGTGGTGGTGAGCTGCCTTCTTGAACTGTCACAGTCTGCCTGTTCTGAGTTGACACACAATGCCATGAGGGAGGAAGCTCCAGGATTTTGTGTCAGTGATAGTGAAGGAATGGTCCAAGTCAGGATGGTGAATGGCTTGGAGGGAAACATGCAGGTAATGGTTATTCCCATCTATCTGCTGCCCTTGTCCTTCAAGATGGAAGTGGTTTGAAAGGTGCTGTCTAAGGATCTTTGGTGAATTTCTGCAGCGTATCTTATAGATTCCTGACTTGTGCCTTTTAGTTGGTGGACAGATTTTGGCAAGTCAGGGAGTGAGTTACTCGCTGCAGTATTCCCAATCTCTGATCTGGTCTTGTAGCCATTATGGTGAGTGAAATTGAGTTTCTGGTTCAATGGTAAACCTGCCCGTCTGCCACCGGATGTTAATAGTGTGGGATTCAGTGATGGTAACACAAGGGGCAGTGGTTATATTGTCTTTTATTGAAGATGATCATGACCTGCCATTTGGGTGACATGAATGTTACTTGCCACTTGTCAGCCCAGGCCTGGATATTGTTCAGATCTTGTTGCATTTGAACACGACTGCTTCAGTATCTAAGGAGTCATGAATGGTACTGAACATTGTGCAATCATTGGCAAACATTCCCAGTTCTGACCTTGTGATGGAGGGAAGGTCATTGATGAAGCAGCTGACAACGGTTGGGCCTAGGACACTACCCTGAGAAACTCCTGCAGAGACGTCCCTGGACCTGAGATAACTGACCTCCAACAATCGCAACCATTTTCCTATATGTCAGGTATGACTCCAACCAGCTGAGAATTTGCCCCTGACACCCATTGATTCCAGTTTTGCTAGGGCTCTTTGATGCCACACATGGTCAAATGTAGCTGTGATGCCAAGAGCTGTCCCTCTCCCCTCTGGAATTCAGCTCTTTTGTCCATGTTTGAACCAAGGCTGTAATGAGGTCAGGCCCTGGCAGAACCCAAACTGGGCATCACTGAGCAGGGTGCTGCTTGATAGCATTGTTGATGACACCTTCCATCACCTTCCTGATGATTGAGGGGAGACTGATCGAGCTGTAATTGTTCACGTTGGATTTGTCCTGCTTTTTACGTAATGGACCTGAGCAATTTTTCACATTGCCAGGTAGAAGCCAGTGATGTAACTGTGTTGGAAGAGCTTGGCTAGGGGAGCTGCAAGTTGTGGAGCATAAGTATTCAGTATTATTGAGGGAATGGTGTCCGGGGCCCATTGCCTTTGCAATATCCACTGCCTCCAACTGTTTCTTGATATCACGTGGAGTGAATCGAATTGGCTGAAGGCTGGCATCTGTGATAATGGGACCACTGGAGGAGGCTGAGATGGACCTTCTACTCGGCACTTCTGGCTGAAGATTGCTGCAAATGCTTCAGCCTTATTGTTTGCACTGATGTGCCAAGCTCTTCCATCTTGAGGATGGGGATATTTGTGAATCCTCCTCTTTCAGGGAGTTGTTTAATTGTCCACCACTATTCACAATTGGGAGGTGGCAGGACTGCAGACCCTAGACTGATCCATTGGTTGTGGGATTGTTTAACTCTGTTTATCACTTCCTCTTTACGCTGCTTAGTCCTATTTAGTAGCTTCATCAGGTTGACACCTCATTTTCAAGTATGCCTGGTGGTGGTCCTGGCACACTCTCCTACACTCTCTGTTGTACCAGAGTTGATTCCCGGGTTTGATTGTAATGATTGAGTTGGGGATATGCCGGGCCATGAGGTTACATATTGTGCTGGAGTAAAATTCTGCAGCTGTTGACGGTGCACAGCACCTCATGGATATCCAGTCTTGAGTTGGGAGATCTGTTCAAATTCTGTCCCATTTAGCACGGTGATATTGCCATAAAATATGATGGAGGTTTTCTCAATGTTAAGGCAGGACTTTGTCTCCACAAGGACAGTGCAGTGGTCATGCTTACCAACACTGTCACGGACAGATGCATCTGCAGCTGGCAGATTGGTAAGGGTGAGGTCAGGTATGTTTTTCCCTCTTGTTGGTTCCCTCTTCACCTGTTGCAGACCCAGTCTAGCAGCTATGTCCTTTAGGATCCCACCAGCTCAATCAGTAGTACCGCTGCCAAGCCACTTTTGGTGGTGGACATTGAAACCCCCATCCAGAGTACAGTTAGTGCCCTTGCCGTACTCATGTCTCCTCCAAGTGTTGTTCAACATGGAGGAGAATTGATTCATCAGCTGAAGGAGGATGGTACGTAGTAATCAGGAGGTTTCCTTGTCCATGCTTAACCTGAACTTCTGAGACTTCATGAGTTCTGGAGTCAATGTTGAGGACTCTCAGCACAACTCCCTCCCAAAAGCATACTATTGTGCTACCACCATGACTGGGCTTGTTCTGCTGGTGGGACAGGACACATTCTGGGATGGTGATGGTAGTATCTGGTACATCATCTATTAGGTATGATTCCATGAGTATGACTATGTCAGGCTGTTGCTTAACTGGTCTGTGGGACAGCTCTCCCAATTTTGGCACTAGCCTCCAGATATAAATAAGGAGGAATTTACAGGGGTGACAGGGCTGTTTCTGGCATTGTGTCTCTTTCCATGAATACACATAAATATTGGCTTCAAGTGAAGAAACTAAACACAAGAGAATGATTGGATTCAGACAACATCTCTGCGGATGGCACTGCACCTTTGTTGAGACACTCATTCAGCACTCTTTTATTATTTACGTACCTCTCAGCACGTTGCTCTGCTTTAAAACCGACATCAACTGAGTGGTGTTAAAACAGGAGTTAATTGACAGGTGTGTTCTTCATCTCTTCACAGTGAGGCATTTAATTTCCTCAGCTTGGATAGACTGCATACTTCAAACAGCACAGGACGTTTTGTGCATTGTTGGCTTCAGTGCTGCATGGATTTTGATGCCATCATTACATTTTTGGATCAGGCTTGAGTACACAGGCTTGTTCACATTTGCATATTTGCCAGCTACTGGATAACAACTTTGTATTTGGAGGAGCCGGAATAATTCTGTTGCACTTCACATGTCCAAACATTCAACTCGCAACCAATTTCTGTATCCATGGGTCGGCTGAATAAATTTGAAGCACAAAATATTTCACATAATCTCGCAAATTCTCTCAAAAAGTATATAGATTGAAGAATTACAGCATCTCCGAGACACGTTTATATTTCAGTCTAAAATATGTAGCTCAGCAGGATTATCACAAAGGAAAATATGTTTTCATTTGGTCATGAATACTCTTGCATATCTGTTATGTTTTTAGGGCACAAGCTTACAGTTGAAGATTTCCAAGTGGACAGGTCAGAGAGTTCACAGAGACAAGACCAAGTGACATTGCAATTGATGTCACTCTCCTGGATTAGGTAAGAGAGCTGTACAGGATCTGCCAGCCAACCTGCACATGACTGTAGCTCCACGATTCCTGCTCGAGGATCTGCACTGGGCAAATATGGGGTTCCCCTGAGTTGGAACCCTTGTTCACGGTCAAACATCAGTGAGAGCCATAAGGTTTATCCATCTGTAAAACTGTACGTGGAGTGAGAGACTGTAACAAGGTTTCAGTGTGTTCACAACTCAGTAATGAGGCCTCAAAATGCACTGTTCTCCCCACCAAATGGTTGACAGCTACACTGCTATGTGAATTAAAATAAAAACATTTCTCCCTCAGCTGGAGCATTGCTGCATTGAATAAACTCACAGTACTGTGCACATTACACCATGTTCAATTATACGCAGACCTTTACTGCTCTGTGTTGATGAGGAGGTGGGTGAATTCCAGAATGATCGTGACTTTAGAATGTTCTAATTAGCTTTAAATAAGGGCACAGACACCCAGTGACATGGAACCACCATCACTATGAACAAACCTTTCCTTATCTCACAAAGAACTGAACAGCTCAAAGTGAATGAATATCATGTTCCCTTTCCTCAGTAATTTGCTTGTACTACCTACATTTTTTGCCACTCAAACAAAGGCTGTATTTTAAGATGCTCATCCTTTGTTTTTAAATCCCTCTGTTACCTTGGTCCCTCACTGACTCTGTAATCTCTTTCAGCCCCACAAAATCTGACATATCAGCACTCACGTAATCCTGGCTTCTTGAGCATTTCTGATTTGATAGTTCTGCTATGGGTACTTTCTGCTGTCTGGTCAGGGTCTTGCAATTCCACGTCTTAACCTCTCTATGCTCGCTTACCTATTTGAATAAGCTTTTGTCCATCTGTCCTATATTACCTTATCTGGCTTGGTGTCTAATTTTGCTTTAGGGGTCCCTATGAAGTGTTTGGAGTCTTCATCACTTTGCCATGATAGTATTGTTGCTATTAAAAAAATACTGTTAAGGTTTTTTTAGATTAGATTAGATTCCCTACAGTCTGGAAACAGGCCCTTTGGCCCAACAAGTCCACACTGACCCTCTATAGAGTGACCCATTCCCCTACCCTATATTTACTCCTGACTAATGCACTTAACACTATGGGCAATTTAGCGTGGCCAATTCACCTGACCTGCACATCTTTAGATTGTGGGAAGAAACCGGAGCACCCGGAGGAAACCCACACAGACATGGGGAAAATGCGCAAACTCCACACAGTCCCCTGAGGTTGAAATTGAACCCTGATCACTGGTGCTGTGAGGCAGCCGTGCTAACCACATGAATATTCTAGTTAATATTGTCTCTAACAAGCACAGAGAACACTGAAGAAACTCAGCCAGTCTGGCAGCTTTGTGAAGAACAAAACCGAGTTAATGTTTAGAGTCCAGTGACCCTTCTTCAAGAAAACCTGCTGAGTTTCTCTAGTATTCCTGTCTTTGTTTCAGATTTCCAGCACCTGTGGTATTTCACTTTTATTAGTGTCCCTATCTTGTTTAATTCATTCCAAACTACAAATTTAACAAAGTCACATTGAAGTCCAATTTCACACCAGAAGGGCTTTGCAGGTGAATTTGGTTGTGTTACTGAGGCAAGACTGGAGCTTGTCCTCTGATAAAAATAGTTGATCCTTATTTCAGATTATTCAGAGATGAGTCCCATAAAAAAGTTAAACAAGAATGAGGACAAAACGAGGTTTCTAATGACAATCTGAGTCATGTGCTGGTGAACAATCAATCTAACCCTGAAAATTGATGAATGATTATAATTTTTAAATAATGAGAAAAAAGTTGGTTCACAGCATTTCAACTTCTTAACTCCATGTGTGTGTCTCAATCTTTATTTTGCTCTCTGTAGTTTTTTTTAAACAGTGATTATTGGTGCTTTTCATTCCCTGGTTGGGCACTGTTAGAATTCTTTAATGTGATTGGCTGCTTCGTTAGATTGATACCATCACTAGGTCACCACAATGCAAATCTCCATTCAAGAATAATCTGCAATTCACTGCACATTGAGAGGATTAAATTTCTTGGCACACAGATCACAAGGTCTCACAGTAAGGCTTTCTTCAAGGTCACAGAGAGTGCCTTTGCTTTGCCACTGACTGTAAAACCCAGGTCATTATATTTGAAATTCAGTGTTGCATGTGTTGCATTCTTTAAACTGACTGACAGGAAACAAAACAAGGCTGAAAATCTCTTGTTCATGACAGCAACACATTAAAAACAGTATTTACATGCACAAATTCATTCTAAATTTAGAAAAATCTCTTGTTCAATTTGACCAGTTAAAATTCAGTGGAAGTCTTGATTAATATCTTGTGTCACTGAACAAGCTGATTGGTCTGTGGAATGGAAGATGAACTGTTGTCAGCAATTCATAAAATAGAACTGAGATCACTCAATTTCCTGAGGCAATTTTTAAATAATTATCACTTGTAAACTAATTAAACCATTGGGATATCATTATATTTACACTGTGTTAGATGTTCACAACCAACATTTTTACTCTCGATCAATTTTAAATTTTTTGAAGTTGTGAATTTCTTGCTTATTCAAATACATTCTCCTGACAACAAGTATACCGTTTTGAATACTGTTGGGGGGATGACTTACCAGGGGTAAGCCAGGGGTACAGGTCTCTGACACAGAGTCTGTCCCTGTTGCTCAGAAGGGAAGGGGAAAGAGGAGCAGAGCATCATTCATTGGGGACTCTATAGTTAGGAGGACAGATAGGAGGTTCTGTGGGAATGAGACAGATTCATGGTTGGTGTGTTGCCTCCCAGGTGCCAAGGTTTGTGATGTCACTGATCATGTTTTTGGGATCCTTGAGGGGCCGGAGAGCAGTCCCAAGCTGTGGTCCACATAGGCACCAACGACATAGAGATATGAGGATTTAAGGCAGAAATTCAGGGAGCTAGGGTGGAAGCGTAGAGCTAAGAGTTGTTATAGAACATAGAACATTACAGCGCAGTACAGGTCCTTCGGCCCTCGATGTTGCGCCACCCTGTCATACTAATCTGAAGCCCATCCCACCTATCTTTCGTATATTGCCCGTGCCACATGGTTGCGAGGCGAGGAATACGGAGAGAGAGGAATTAAACACATGGCTACAGGGATGGTGCAGGAGGGAGGGTTTTGGATTCTTGGATAATTGGGGCTCTTTCTGGGGTAGGTGGGACTCTACAAACAGGATGGTCTTCATCTGAACCAGAGGGGTACCAATACCCTTGGAGGCAAATTTGCTAATGCTCTTCAGATGGGTTCAAACTAATTCAGCAGGGGGGTGGGAACCCAAACTGTAGTTCAAGTACACAGGAGGTTGAGAGCAAGGAGGTCCGAAATAAGGTTTCAGGGTTGCAAGAACGCACTGGCAAGCAAGAAGTTGGCTTGAAGCGTGTCTATTTCGATGCCAGGAGCATCCAGAATAAGGTAAGTAAACATGCTGTGTGGGTCGGTAAATGGGATTTTGATATTGTGGCCATTTTAGAGACATGGGTAGAGCAGGGACAGGAATGGTTGCTGCAGGTTCCAGGATTTAGATGTTTCAATAAGAACAGAGAAAATGGTAAAATAAAGTAGGGGTATAGCATTGTTAGTCAAGGACAGCATTACAGCTGCAGAAAAGAGTTTGAGGACTCGTCAACTGAGGTAGTATGGGCTGAGATTAGAAACAGGAAAGGAGAAGTCACCCTGTTGAGAGTTTTCTATAGGCCTCCGAATAGTTCCAGAGATTTAGAGGAAAGGATAGTAAAGACGATTCTTGATAGGAGCGACAGCGACAGGGTAGTTGTTATGGGGTTTTCAACTTTCCAAGTATTGGCTGGGAATACTATAGTTCAAGTATTTTAGATGGCTCAGTTTTTGTCTATTGTGTGCAGGAGGGTTTTCTGACACAGTATGTAGACAGGCCAACAAGGGGCGAGGCCACCTCAGATTTGGTCCTGGGTGTTAGATTTGGAGGTAGGTGAGCACTTTGGTGATAGTGACCACAATTCAGTTATGTTTACTTCAGCGATGGAAAGGGATAGGTATACACCGGAGGGCAAGAGCTACAGCTGGGGGGAAGGAAATTACGATGCAATTAGACAAGATTTAGGATGCATAAGAGGGGGAAGGAAAATGCAGGGGCTGGGCACAATTGAAATGTGGAGCTTAGTCAAGGAACAGCTACTGAGTGTCCTTGATAAGTAAGTACCTGTCAGACAGGGAGGAGGCTGTCGAGCACAGGAGCCATGATTTACGAAGGAAGATGAATCTCTTGTCAAGAGGAAGAAGGCGGCTTAGGTTAGGATGAGACGTGAAGGCTCAGTTAGGGTGATTAAGAGTTACAAGGTAGCTAGGAAAGACCTATAGAGAGAGCTCAGATGAGCCAGGATAGACATGAGAAGTTGTTGGTGCATGGGATCAGGGAAAATCCTAAAGCTTTCTATACGTATATAAGGCATAAAAGGATGACTAGAGTAAGATGACAGCCAATCAAGGACAGTAGTGGGACTTTGTGCGTGGAGTCCAAGGAGATAAGGGAAGCACTAAATGAATATTTTGTGTCAGTATTCACACTGGAAAAAGACAATGTTGTTGAGGAGAATACTGAGAAACTGACTACTAGATTAGATGGGATTGAGGTGCACAAGGAGGGAGTTAGAAATTCTGGAAAGACTGAAAATAGATAAATCCCCTGGGCTGGATTTATCCTAGGATTCTCTGGGAACCCAGGGAGGAGATTGTCAAGGGTTTGGCTTTGATCTTTATGTTGTCATTGTCTACAGGAATAGTGCCAGAAGACTGGAGGATAGCAAATGTTGTTCCCTTGTTCAAGAGGGGAAGTAAAAACAACCCTGGTAATTATAGACCAGTGACCCTTATTTCAGTTGTGGGTAAAGTGTTGGAAAAGGTTATAAGAGATAGACTTTATAATCATCTCGATAGAATAAGTTGATTAGGAATAGTCAACACGATTTTGTGAAGGGTAGGTTGTGCCTCACAAACCGTATTGAGTTCTTCGAGAAGGTGACCAAACAGGTGGATGAGGGTAAAGCCGTTGATGTGATGTATATGGATTTCAGTAAGGCTTTTGATAAGGTTCCTCATGATAGGCTACTGCACAAAATACGGAGGCATGGGATTGAGGACAATTTAATGGTTTGGATCAGAAATTGGCTAGCTGAAAGAAGACAGAGGGTGGTGGTTGATGGGAAATGTTCATCCTGGAATTCAGTTACTAGTGGTGTACCACAATGGTCTGTTTTGAGTCCACTGCTGTTTTCATTTTTATAAATGACCTGGATGAGGGCGTAGAAGAATGGGTTAGTAAATTTGTGGACAACACTAAGGTCGGTACAATTGTGAATAGTGCTGAAGGATGTTGTATGTTACAGTGCGACATAGATAAGATGCAGAGCTGGACTGAGATGTGGCAAATGGAGTTTAATGCAGAAAAGTGTGAGGTGATTCACTTTGGAAGGAGCAATAGGAATGCAGAGTACTGGGCGAATGGTAAGATTCTTGGTAATGTAGTTGAGCAGAGAGATCTCGGTGTCCATATACATAGATCCCTCAAAGTTGCCACCAGGTTTATAGGGCTATTAAGAAGACATATGGTATGTTAGCTTTTATTATAGAGGGATCGAATTTTGGAGCCATGACGTCATGCTGCAGCTGTACCGAGCTCTGGTGCAGCTGCACTTGGAGTATTGGGTGCAGTTCTGGTCACTGCATTATAGGAAGGATGTGGAAACTTTGGAAAAGGTTGACAGGAGATTTATTAGGATGTTGCCTAGTATGGAGGGGAGGTCTTACGAGGAAAGGCTGAGGGACTTGAGGCTGTTTTCATTAGGGAGAAGAAGGTTGAGTGGTGACTTAATTGAGACATTCACGATAATCAGAGAGTTAGATCGGGTGGACAGTGAAAGCCTTTTTCCTTGGATAGTGATGGCTAGCACGAGGGGACATAGCTTTAAATTGAAGGGTGATAGATATAGGACAGATGTCAGAGGTAGTTTGTTTACTCAGAGAGTAGTGGGGCCGTGGAATGCACTGCCTGCAATACTAGTAGACTCGCCAACTTTTATGGGCATTTAAATGGTCACTGGATAGGCATGTGAATGAGAATGGAATAGTGTAGGTTAGTTGGGCTTCAGATTGGTTTCACAGGGCGGCACAACATCGAGGGCCGAAGGGCCTGTACTGCCCTGTAACATTCTATGACACACTTCCATCTTGGAATAGCAGCACCAAAACATATCCTGGATGTTTTGGCATCCTGGATTTCTTGGATTTCTTGGATATCTTGGATTTCTTGGATATTTTGGATACAATAACAAAGAGGGAGTGTCTTTTGCTGCCAATTGTGACATGCGATGTAGTTCCAAGTGGAATAAGAGCAGGCCACTCAGCCCTTCAAGCCTGTTCCACCATTCATTAAGATCATGGCAGATCTGATACTTGCTTCAACTCTATCTTCCTGCATTTCCCCTGATTATCCTTCATCCCCTTGGTCATCAAGAATCTAACTGCCTCTGCCTTAAGATATACCTGCATTCACTGCCTTTCATGGAACCCCTATGGTGTGAAAACAGGCCATTTGGCCCATCATGCCCACACTGATTCTCTGAAGAGCATCTCATCCAGACCCATCCCCCTACTCTATCCCAGAATTTCCCATGGCTAACCCACCGAGCCTGCACATCCCTGAACACTATGGGAAATTTAGCATGGCTAATCTATCTAACCTGCACAACTTTGGACTGTGAGAAGAAACTGGAGCAGCCAGAGGGGCCACACAGAGCCACAGGGAGAATGTGCAAACTCCACACAGACAGTCGCTGGAATTGAACCTGGGTCCCTGTGAGGCAGCAGTGCTGACCACTGAGCCACTGTGCCTTTGAGGAAAAGAATTTGAAAAACTCTCAACCCTCTGAGATATGTTTTTCCTCTCATCTCTTTGTTAAATGGGTGACGTCCTTATTTTTAAATCATGACCTGGAAATAGCAATAAATTACAAGTCATCAGCCCCATATAATATCAGGCTTCGGCTGAGGGAAATATGGATGGGATTTGATAAAGAAGAGGGGATTGGTTAGTCTTTATTATTATGTCATGTACCTCAGGGATAATTTCTTCCTTGCATGGTGAAGCAAACAAAAAAGGATTAATGCTATCATGGCAATATGCCATCACAAGAGAATAACCAGGAAGAACAGTAACAGTTGTGGAACAGTGTGCATCGGTGAGGAAACTTTCACAGCCATTTCCTGAACAATTATAATTCGGCAAATAACAAGACCAGATATAGTTACCTAAAAGGCAAAAGAAACAGGAAACAAAGAGAATGAAATCACAGGAAAACATACAATAAAAAAAAACTTGGTACAATAGAGAGGAAATAAGAAACAGAGGGGGACTGAAGGATTAGAGAGAAGAAATAGACAGGAATAATGCAATCGAGACACACTTTGAAAAGAGCTTTTGGCTTTGAGCGATGCCGCAGTAGACCAATTAGTCTATAATAAATAGAATTATAACAATTACTTTCATTCAAATTACACACATTAATTAGTGTAAATGAATGAGAACGCAATCCTAAAACTCTCAAGCAATGTGCTAATGGAAACATTTTGAGTTTGTTTGCTGTGTAATCAATGAAATTTATGAACGTTTAAACTGTTCTTTAAGCTTGTAATTTTTTTGTCTGGAAATGTATAACCCTTGATGGGGTGATGGGGTAATATATTCAGGGAATTCCCACAAGTCTATTTTGTGAGTATCTGTGCTAGTGCCACAGTTAGTCTGGTCTGTCTCACTCACTCTTATAATAATGACATTCTATTCTTCTGGAGCACACACTATAACGCTACAGATAGACTTGAACAAGTAGCAATGTCTCCCTCAGCCAACATGAAGAGCAGTGGCTGGATAGTGCTGCTTCACCCTAATATCCAATCATTTATAAGTATTTTACTGTGGCACACCATTAGCAGCAGAATTGCCATATTATCAATAATAGAACCATGTCCATCAAAATAAGTAACACATATAACATTTAACTGAATGGTTTCAGGATCAACTTGCATTTTAATGTCTCAGTCTGTTGGCTTCTCTCTTTAAAGCCATTCTTGGCACCCTTTTCATCTAACAGTCTAATTATTAGACCCAAGGCTCTTGAGTTCTAAATCGTGTCCTTGTGAACATTTGAAGTGGCTTTGAAATAAAGCATCATATGAAGTAGTGCCAGTCCTGTCACTTACAGCCAGAACAGTAGTATAATACAGCCCTCACTGACTTAATCAATAAAGAAAGAGTACATTAAATTGGGAAGGTCAACCAATCTCAAAAATGTATTCTAATTTCAGAAATACTATTAGCTACTTGAGTATTAAAAACCATTCTCAGACTAACACACAATCAGTAATGATAATCGTGGTGACTGGGTAATTCTTTCCATAGAATGGTATTTCACTGAATTTTACACTTTGAATTTATTAGAGATCTAGACCTCAATGCCCAGGAGAAAATGATAGTCAAATCCTGATTAAGCGCAAAAATGAAATTAGTCAACTGAAGGCTCTGAACTATTTATTTTCACTGTGCTAAATATACGGACAACGTCAAAGTACTTAAAGTAGGTTTCATGCCTCCTCCTACTAGGCTGGAATTTACACAGATGTTAAGAGCAAGGAGAGTGAAATATACCTTAAAGGTGTATAGTTTGTTAAATTCTCGTGAAAATTAGGTGCACAATGTATCCGTTAGACTTCAAGTGCTTTAGTTCAGCCTGAAAATAATGCTTTCACCTCATCCGTCTCTGCTGTTGGGATACAAATGGCAAAATAGTTTCCCAGACCATTGGTCTGCTCTCTGATAAGAACTGGTGGTAATTTAACCTGAAGGTCACCATGCCTCAGGCAAGGGGATGGATGTTAAGAAGAAGAGTCCATCATGGTAACCTCAGTGGTGCAGAAATTAAACTCCCACTGTTGACATTACTCTGAATCCCAAACCAGCCATCCAGCTAACTGGGATACCCAGACCTCACAGATACAGGTTCTGGATTAGTGGTGCTGGAAGAGCACAGCAGTTCAGGCAGCATCCAAGGAGCTTCGAAATCGGCGTCTCGGGCAACAGCTTTTACCCAAAACGCCGATTTTGAAGCTCCTTGGATGCTGCCTGAACTGCTGTGCTCTTCCAGCACCACTAATCCAGAATCTGGTTTCCAGCATCTGCAGTCATTGTTTTTACCTCACAGATACAGGTGTCAGTCTTTCTGTTCCTGTGCTTCTCAAACTTGCGGAACATTTATTCAGTATTTCAGTGTTTCAAAGTGTCATGTGCAAAGTGGGTGGCATGGTGGCTCAGTGGTTAGCACTGCTGCATCACAGCACCAGCGTCCCAGGTTTGATTCCAGCCTCCGGCAACTGTCTGTGTGGCATTGTGTCTGTGTGGGTTTTCTCTGGGTGCTCCGATTTCCTCCCACAATCCAAAGATGTGCAGGTCAGATGAATTGGCCATGCTAAATTGTCCATAGTGTTAGGTGCATTAGTCAGAGGGGGATGGGTTACTCTTTGGAGGGTCGGTGTGGACTTGTTGGGCCAAAGGGCCTGTTTCCACACTGTAGGGAATCTAATCTTCTGGCTTGGCCATTCCTGAGCAGAGTACTGCAGATGGATCTCTGAAGGAAGAGTTGGAGTGGATGAGGTAAAGGTTTGAATTTTTATCACAATGGAAAAAATGTGGTAAGATGGGCCTTTGATGTCATATCCCATGTTTCTCATTCAGATGCTAACATTGGTGTCTTACATTCCCATTCTCTCTTCCATGCCAAATCTGGTTCAATTGGCAATATTCACACCCCTAAGTCAGAAGTCAGAAGTAAAAATCAAGGCTGCAGTACTGAGGGAGTGCTGCATTGTCGCAGGAATTATCTTATGGTTGAGACATTAAACTGTTTTATTAGATGCGTGTGAATGAAGAACAGCACAGGAGATATCCTCAGTCTTCTAACCAATATTTATCCCTCAACTAAGAAGACTGAAACAGATTTTCTGAATAAATTTTCTCAGTGCTGTTTTCAGGATTTTTGTCTGTAAATTGATTGCAGCACTCCCTGTGCTAAAGCAGTAGTCGCATATCGAAATTGTTTGAATGGCAAGATCCTGCATTCTTTGAAAGTGAGGTCAAGTAGAAAACTCTTGCTTTTCCACGGGCAGGATTTTAGTTTTTTGGTTGTGGCCCTGATATCAGGGTCAAAAGAGGATCCTCTGTATAGTCAGTAATTTTCACTAAAGTAGCCAATTAGAAGAGGCAATGGCCTAGAGGTATTATGGCTAGCCTATTGATCCAGAAACTCAGCTAATGTTCTGCCCACCTGGGCTCAAATCCCACCATGGCAGGTGGTGGAATTTGAATTCAATTTTAAAGAAAATCTGGAATTAAGAATCTACTGATGACTGTGAAACTATTGCTGATTGTTGGAAGTGCCCATCTGACTCACTAATGTTTTTCAGGGAGGTAAATCTGCCATCCTCACCTGGTCTGGTGGACAAGTGACTCTAAGCCTATAGCAATGTATTTTCCTCTCAACTGCCCTCTGAAATGGCCCAGCAAGCCACTCAATTATATGGATCGCCATTTGGGGATAGGCCATAAATGCCAGCTAGCCAATGACATTCCACATGTGAATTTTTAAAAAATGCATGCTAAATGAGTGGGCTCACCATCTAATCAAGGCTTTCAAAGTTTGGCAGCCAATCGGACACGTTCTATTAATAGGCCAGTCTTTTCAGAAAAGAAAACAAGAGATGGGCTGCAAAGTGAAGGCACCACTTCTGCAAATCTGGAATGAGCAGCTGGCCATCACTGGGAATGGGAAACCCAGGGGGTGGCCTCAACTTCCCATCCCCACCCCCCCCCCCCACTCCGCAGGAACACCAATTCCAGTCTACCACCAGGAGCATACTTCCAAATAGCTGACTTCGTCCCAAAACCTTCCTGGGGGTCAGTAGAAAATTCCCATCAGCCTCTGACACTTTGTCCTTTTCTAAACAATCCTCAGTTGGCTACTTGGTGCTTGCGGGTGGGTGATTTTGCCACCCTCCACTCTGTTTCTGGGTAATGGTCAGCAAAGTGGCATACTAGGCAGAGGCATACGTTTCCACAAAGACCTACCATTAGTGACTTAGGTTCCTGGTGCACATTCGGGTTAGTGCCATTAAAATTACACCTTGCCAGGTGATCCTTTTAAAAACCACTGGGTTTATGGCCAAGTATATACCTCACTACCCAAATACTCACCCACCCTGCTTTATATCCTTCAGTCTGATAGCTTGAGGAGGTTAGGGTGAAGGGGCCTAGTGCCCTTCTACTGCACCTAGCCACCCTGTTCATCTAACTCCGCCAGAGAATCCCTATAGTGTGGAAGCAGGCCATTCAGCCTCCACTGATGCTCCAAAGGGCCGAGCCACCTAACCTGCACGTCCTTGGACTGTGGGAGGAAATCAGAGCACCACAAGGAAATCCACACAGACATGGGGGGAATGTGCAAACTCCATACCAACAGTTGCCTAAGGCTAAAATTGAACCGAAGTCCTTGATGCTGTGAGGCAGCAGCACTAACCATTGAGCCACCGTGTCGCCTATTATAGGACTGAAAAGATCGATTAAAGTTGTTGTGTAGTTAACTAAGATGCAAAGTGAATGAACCAGATGCTTCCTTACTAAACTACCCCTCCAGCCCCAATCTGCTGCTGAGGTGTTCAGGCCAAATTGTGGTTTTTTTTATCATTGTCCTCCCATTTTCCAGGTGGTGTAAGAGTTTTCACCTACTTTACACCAATGATACACTAATGAGGATCTAAATGAAGTTTTTACACAACTACATCCCTGACTATCAATAAGTGCAAATATTTGGTTATACAGTTATAACAGCTGCATAGCTCACACTACAAAACTGCAGTTTTTAGATCAGTGTTGCAGGAAAAGCACAGCAGGTCAGGCAGCATCCGAGGAGCAGGAAAATCGATGTTTCGAGCAAAAGCCCTTCAGAACTGCAGTTATATTATAGCCCAACTGGCAATTGATGAAGTAAACTTAAATTTACTTCAACCATAAAAATATCAAACAGACAGAAGGCATAAGCTTTCCTTAAATAAGTGATGATTAATGGCTGCAACAGTTACATTGAAGATCAAGATCGTGTAGCACTGAGATGAGTTGCTTGTTGTTTGTGTTCAGAAATAACACCCTGCTACCATGAAAGAAAATCGTTCTCAAGCAGAACTTGAAAGTTTTTTCAACTTTCACTCAGCAGTCAGGAGAGACAGACTGGGTTCTCCCATTGCTGTCTAATGAGTTGAATATTGGGAGCAGTGCTACATAATGCAGACTAATTGAGTAAACAAAGTCTCCAAGACATTTGGCAGCTTGAGGTTGATCAGATAACGTCAGGTTATGGATCTATTGCAACTCAAGCAAGAATTAGCAGTCATAAGCAGGTATTTCATAAGTGGGCTGTGGACCTGAGGTGTGGTATTTAAGATTTGCTCCATGGAATCTTGGAATAACAGATGTATGGGATAATAGGCCACAACAGCAGGTTGACATATCCTAGAGACACAGACTCAAACTGGGGGTTGAGTCTGTGAGCCCTCCAAACCCAAAGTTGGACAATGGGTCATGTGATGTGTACATGGGAAGGAGAGGGATCATTAGTCTAATGTCAGCCCTTTTCCTCAAATGAGTGCCTGCATCCAGGATTGTTACATTGTATTCAGGATTCTTGTCTAAGTCTCTGTCTCCTACTTGGAGGGACCAATGCCAATTATAGCATCCCAACTACGGTCGCAGGTAACTTGACACACAGCAGAGATGAAAACTGTCATCTGCCTGGTTTACCTGCACCACTATGGTGTGACCCATAAGAGAACACCAGCGCCATTGTTTGAGTTGTGTTGTTGCTGTATTTGTGTTATTGCAGCAGAATAAAACATTCAGTTTGGCAACAATTCTGCTGACAAGGCTTTATTTATGGACTAGCCTGGTGCCAAGTACAAATCACCATGTAATGCTGATGAATTCAAATTGAATGAAAGCACACCACCTAGCCTAGCTGCTGGTACCACATTTCTCTGGTCAGTTTCAGAATGAATGACTTTCCTGCATAACACTAATGAAGTTGAAGATACCTTCTCTGATTACATACTCTCAGCTGTCTCTTGCTCAACACCCTTCCCCACCCTTCACCTCAGTACCTCAAGGCAAGCATGTAAGGACAACATGGTGGATTTCGCCTCCTTTTTAAAGAGAGTTCAATGGTGAGTACAACCTGCCTTTTACAGCTTCATCGTGCAAATGCAGATTTTGGATACATTCCATAAGTCTTCCAAAATCAAAACTAACAGAGGTTGTGATACCAGGGGTGAGATTGGGGTTTGACCTTGATATTGGTTTCATGGATGGTAAAAATACACTGGAACACAAGCTTCCTCCATTACAGGTCTTGGGATGAATTTTAGCAAAATTACTGAGTGTCAGCATTGGGCAGTATCATGTAAGGTTTGTGATGAAATTCTTCACTGCTCACTTCATTATGTATGCACCTCTCCTGTATGGCACTGCACTCATGCTAATGTGCACTCACCAGCAGTGGGTGTACTTTCTACTGCCAGGACCTTCCTACCACCCACTGCCAGCACCACATCGATCACCCAGCTGCTCATCCCTAATTGCCCTTGGGATTGAACCATCATCTTAACCTTTTATAGTGTTAAATTATTGGTTAAAAAGTTTTATGAGCAAATTGTTATGTGGGTTTGGACCCCTGGTGCCAAGCTCATTGGCACACTGCAGCTGTGTAGCAATGGATTAGTACATTGTATTTCTCAACCACAGAGATGGAAGAAATACACTCAATGAAGCTTCAGCATTTTGAGCCTGAATCATAGAAACCAGATGCAGTAGCAACCTGGAGTCCATCTGGTGTAGGGCCTCCATCAGTGCAGGTCGGAAGAGAGTTCCAAATTTCTGATCCAGGGACAGTGAAGCAATGCTGATACAATTCCAAGTTAGGATGGTGTGCATGTGTCCACTGTCCCTGTCCTTCTGTCTTATATTTTAGAGATTTCTGTGTGCAATTCAAAAGCCAGGCTATCTGGTCCACAGTTTGATGATTTACCTTGGGCCTGTTTAATTGGTGATCACGAACAAAACTGGTTCAACAAACTGCTGAAAAGAGGAATGACTGCGATATTGAAAGATTCCTTTGAACGAGCTCTCAATTTCTTTCCAGTGATTGCACCCACGGGCTGCAGTGGATTGAGTTAAGTTGTCAAGTGAACTGCTTAGCAAAGGTTCCAGTTGGTATTAACCAACTTGTTGCTGAATTTAAGAAATTAAACAGAAGGCCAAAGTAAAACGCCTCTAGAATTTATGCCACAAGGTAATTTTTGTTGCAAAATTCAGCAATCCTTGAGTTTGTGAGTGTGAATAATTTAGGTTACCAAGAAGGATTCTGATTATGAATTGAATTATTTACAGGGTAATATTCTAAACCCTTGCCAAGAGCCAAGGCTAAAAGAGCACTGCCCAAAGTTTCACTGCTGTGGGATCTGGTATCAATCTGCATTGTTGGAGACCAAAGGTTCTCAGGGGCTGTTAAAGGGCAAAACTTCAAAAGACATAAATTGCTGAAAATTGCTCCATACCGCCAACCCAATTCAGATGGAGAAATGGAAAGAAGTAAATATTGCTCGAGGTAAAACATAGTGTCAGAAGTTTCTGACAAACTTTCATAAATAAATAATTGTAAAATGAAATTATTTTCTTCTGGCAGCTTCCTGCTGTTGGACAATTCAGTATAAATTGAACAAGGGTATTTACAGCAGATTTCAGTTTTCTCCCCGTGTCTATGAAGAGCTAAACCAATTCAAAGAAATTAAATGTTTCAGGCCTGCACTGCTGCCGCTTCAACAATTTTTCTCCCCAGTTTTATAGCCTGCTGTCCCATACTATGTCCAACACCTATTCTTCACTCGTGAGCCCAGAAATCCATGCTTGCTGCTATTTGACTTTCGGAGCATCACAGATTCTTATACATTTGTAGCATTACAGTAGCAAGTACCAGGCATTGACCATTTCATTTTTGGCGATCGTGGCATTAGGAACCAAGAACAGGAGTAGGCCATTCAGCCCCTCTAGCCTTTACCACCATTCATTGAGATCTTAGATTAGATTACCTAGACTGTGGAAACAGGCCCTTTGGCCCAATAAGTCCACACCGACCCACCGAACCACAACCCACCCAGACCCAATCCCTTACATTTACCCCTTCACCTAACCTGCACATCTTTGGACTGTGGGAGGAAACCGGAGCACCCAGAAGAAACCCACGCAGACACGGGGAGAATGTGCAAACTCCACACAGACAGTCACCTGAGGCGGGAATTGAACCCGGGTCTCTGGTGCTGTGTGGCAGCAGTGCTAACCACTGTGCCACCATGCTGCCCACATGGCTGAGCTGTGGCCTAACTCTGTATATCTGCCTTTGGCCCATAGCCCTTAATACCTTAGCTTTACAAAATTTTATCAATCTCAGATTTAAAATTAACAGCTGATCTACAATAACTGCTGTTTGTATAAGAAAGTTCCAAACCTCTACCACCCCTTGTGAGTAAAAGTGCTTCCTGACATTTCTCCTGATTGATCTGGCCCTGATTCTCAGACTATGCCCCCTAGTTCTAGAATCCCCAGCTAGTGAAAATAGTTTATCTTTATCTGCCCTGTCTTTTCCTGCTAATAATTTGAAGACTTCAATCAGGTCACCTCTTAACCTTCCAGATTCTAGAAAAAAACAAGCCTAATTTGTATAACATTCTCATAACCCCTGAAGTCCCAGGTCACATTCTTGTCAAACTATGCTCTACGCTCTCCAAGGCCAATCTGTCCTTCCTAAGGTATGCTGCTCAGATCTGCTCACAGTACTTCAAGTGGGGTCTAACCAGGGATTTTGTATAACTACAGCATAACTTCTGCATCCTTGTACTCAAATCCTCTATACATAAAGGTCAGCATTCCATTAACTTTCTTGATTATTTTTTGCATATGTTCACTCTGCCATCAACACTCTGGAGGTTACATTAACCTGAATGTGAACTGGGCCAACTACTTGAGCACTTTGACGATAGGAAGAGGTCAGAGGTTGGGAACCATTTAGGGATTAACACCTCCTGATTCCCGAAGCTTGCCCACCATCTCAAGGCTCACATCAGGAGGCTGATGGAGTACCCTCCATTTGTCTGGATGAATGTAGCTCCAACAACACTGAAGAATCTTAACACTGTCCAGAAGAAAACATTCCGCACGATCGTCAGTCTATCCACTTAAACATTCACCTCATCCACCGCTGCCTGACAATGGTCTACACAAGGTGCCCTGCAGCAACTTGCCAAGACTCCTTAGACAGTGCCTCCCAAACCTGCGAGGTCTACCACAGACCAGTGAGAATGCCACTAGCTGCAAACTCCTCACCAAGACATGCACCATCATGATGGGGAACTACATCATTGTCTCTTCACTGTCACTGAACCAAAAACCTGTGACTCTGTCTGAGACAGCACGGTGGCTCACTGCGCCATGGACCCAGATTCAATTCCAGCCTCGGGTGACTGTCTGCATGGAGTTTGCACATTCTTTCCATGTCTGCGTGGGTTTCCTCTGGGTGCTCCTGCCTCCTTCCACAGTCCAAAGATGTGCAGGTTAGGTGGATTGGCCATGCTACATTTCCTTATAGCCACAGGAAAATATGGGGTTGGGGGCTAGCTCTGGGTGAGATGCTCTTTGGAGGGTTGCTACAGCCTTGATGGGCTGAATGGACATTTAGAGATTCTAACAGCACTACTGGTGTCCCTATTGCACATAGACTGCAGTGGTTCAAGAAAGCAGCTCACCACCACCTTCTCCATGATAATTTGGAATGGGCAATAAATGTTGGCTTGCTTGTGGTGACCAAATTGCAGGAACATTCCAGGAAAGGTCACCCCATAGTGTTCAAAGAGAGGAACACTGCCTGATTACTAAGGTCCATTGTGGGGTCTCTCCAACCATCCTTATTGGCACCATTAGCACAAAAGCACTGCTCGAGAATTGTACCTGGGATCTTCTTGGCCTCTATTATTCAGTTCCCAACAGAGCTATGAAGGAAGTCAACCTCTTTGATTGAATTCAAAAAGGAAACTTACATGCAGCAGTGAACAATATTAATTTGCTAAATTTCTATTCCTTTCTTAAATTGGAAGAGCAGCAACTCATCTCTCATGGCTGTGAATGATAGAATCCCTTAAAGACTGCTGAGTAACGGTTGCTAGACAACCATTACTGTGGTAATATTTCTCTAAATTACAACATTGCCTACACTTCAAAAAGTACTTCAGCATTTGCAAAGTGCTTTGGGATGCTCCAAGGTCTTAAAAAAGATTCTCTACAAATGTGAGTCCTTTCTTTCCCTCTATTGTAATCTTCGAAGTGCTCCCAATTGAATGTCAGGGAGTGCTGGCTACGCAACTATTCTGAGAATCTTTGTCCCTGCTGCCATCCACTCGTTCATTTTCTGACATGTTATGTTCAGATCCTATTCTGAGTGCATCCACTGACCCACAACCACCAGCAGCTGGCAACAACGTAAATGCTAACAGATGTTTAAGTAGGACATTATAGTTATCTGCAAAACCTACACTAAGATAGAAAGTGCTGGAAGTGCCACTTACCTGATGAAATCATGGCCCAGTAACATACAGACCATGGTGTTTGATCCCCCGTCTTCACATTGTTGGCCGAACTCAACAACTGTAGGATTAGTCTGCTCCAATTAACCTGAGTCACTCAAACTCTGGAAAGCAGATGCAGTAGCATTCCCTATCCCAAGGGCATTCCCTTTGGCATATGGATGGCCTTCAGTTAAGAGGTGATGGCCTGGTCATGTGGCAGGACACCCTCGCTGTTTAAGCTTCTCACATCAAGGATAGATACTTTGAACCAGATGGTTGCTGCCATGGTCCATACTTGCAGAAAGAGAGAGGAATACAGGGTAGGAAGCTAAGGCAGAAGAGAAGAAGTATTTCAGGTTTCAACTCTGGGGAGATGCATTTGACAGCTGGCTTTTATCAATCTGCTCTGAGAGCAAAAAACTGCAGAAGCTGGAAATCTGCAATAAAAATGAAGAATGCTTGACAGGTCTGACAGCATCTGTGGAGAAGGAAACAGAATTTTTGTTTCAGTCAGTTGATAATTGTGTCTGTTACAACTGCTGGAGCATAACAGGTCACAGAGGCCCCAGAATAATGATTTGTTTTTCCTTGAGATTGTGCACCTTCATCCCAAATTGGAGCAAATGGTCCTATAGTCGTCCATTACCCACTGTGTTCCATTGTTGCTGTGGAACAGAATTAGTGGATGTTTCTTGCTCCAACATCTCACACCTAGAATTGGTCAAAATGCATCAGACCAAAGTGCACAACATCTTCTACTTCAATTTCCACAAGCTTTACTTGTAGATTCAGGAAGGTATCCATAGATTTTGATGGGTTAGGGTATTGGATGTGAGCATGGAATCATTGCCTTCTATTTTGACCAGTAGGTGCTGGAATCTAGATGGTGCACAAGTTAGGATCATTTTAAATGGCTGGTGATCAGCTTCCGCATTATATCCTGTCTCTGTGGAAAAAGAATTGACACCCATTTAAGAAAAGCCCTCTTAAAGGTACATGCACATCCCTTTGCAATTGATACAAACTTTGATGAAAAGTTGTGCTTTTAAAGTTTCCCTCAGCAGAAAATGTACACTCAGATAGAGTTGCACCAGGTGAAAAGTATTTATAACAAAGATAAAACATTAATTGTTATCATAGTTGATAGAAAGAAGCTTAGAAAAAAGAAGGCATTGGAGAGTTGGATGTCAATTAACTCCGACCCCCATGAACAGACATCCACAAGCCATTGACCAATATACATATCATCCCTATACTCATAAAGTCCTTACAGCACAGAAGGAGGCTAGCTAGCCCATCTCTATGGAACAATTTAAATGGATCCAGAAATGCCTATAGTATACCTCAACCACAGTCTGTTCAATAATGTCTATTGTTCACTACATCCCACCCCTCTGCTTCCTCCACCCTGTTCTGTAATGTCTGTCCATGGTAAGGTTCAATAGATAAATCATTATGAAGGCTGCTTGAAACTCTTGTGAAACCTCCGCATTGAATACAAGAGCTGGATGTGATAGTGAGGGAGAGAATCCAACAAGTTACAGAAACATTCCCTCACAGTTAATTATTCAGACATGTGGGACATTTCATATTTCAATTTCATTACCTGTCCTTCATCAGCATTAATATGTATGTGGAATGATTTATGGAGCTTTTCTATACACTCAATAGAATATTGGAAGGCGTAAAGTGCAGATAATGGGTGAGATTTATTACTCTGCTATGTTTTAATAAGGCATCACACATGGAAACATCTGGCGCTTAATAGTATGCGTAGGTCATTAATGCAAAGTTAGCTGTCACTCATTTTTATTGATACTTTGAATCAATGTTTCCCTTGTAAATAGGTATGCTTTACTTTTACCAAACACATTTCATCTAAACAATTCTTGAGAAATTATAAATCAAACAAGTACGTGAACTGCTTGTACCATTATGGATATAATCCTAGTTGGATAGATTGCCCATTGTGTCGGTCCTGGTTAGTCAGGCATTGAATGATTATAAATGGCAGATGAACTGGTTCTGATTGTGTGTGGACTCCTTATTCATTTTCATCTGCCAACATTTCTAATTAATGCTGCTAAATTGTCTGAGAAAATAAAAACCATACAGCATTCCACAAGATTTTCAGGTATATTTACATCACTGCAGATGTTGGAGATCCAGAGTCAGGGGTCACAGTTTGAAGATACATGGTAGGCCATTTAGGACTGAGATGAGGAGAAATGTCTTCACCCAGAAAGCGGTTGAGGCTAACCCATTGAATATTTTCAAGAAGGAGTCAGATATAACCATAAAGATATCAAAGAGGAGAAAGCAAGAACAGGGTACTGAGTTGGATGATCAGCCATGATCATATTGAATGACAGAACAGGCTCAAAGGGCAGAATAGCCTACTCCTGCTCCTATTATCTATGTTTCTATCTGAAATAATAACCGAAAATCTCATCATCTGTAGAGAGAGAGAAACAGAGTTAATGTTCAAGTCCAGTGTGTCTCTTTGAATTCAATTGCGATATTACCTAAGCATTACCAGTCAGCAGATCTCATATCCCCTCCTGTTTTTAAATCTTGGAAGATTTCCTCATTATAGACCAGTGCCTTTCATTCCATCCAATCAAAACAGGAAAGTGCATTCCCGGAACTTCAAAGTATATTTAATTATACAAATACCAAAATCATTTAAGATCATCTCCCTTACCATAAACCTTATATAATCAGCTTCCATGGCTATTTCAAGCATTAGAAATCCACAAAGACTTTTCATCCATCTAATCCATTAACATCAACATAATAAAGATTCCCGTGCTTTGCTAATCCTTAAATACCAGAGGACTCCATTAGCATTCCATTCACAAGAGGATTTGAAAATGATGTAGTGCTGTCTAACTTTTACAATCCTTCTGCATTTTAGAGATTTTTAGCCATTTAGTGGGTAATGTGATAACTACTGACATCTAGTGCCACAAAAGAAATGCTTTTGTTTTTATTCTGAGTAACCTGTTTAGATTAATGCCTCCTTGCTCTCGTACGTAATGAATTCAGTTGGAAGAACATTGTAACATAAACTTAAGGTTGTGCTTATTATCCACATTCCACTGAATGATGCAGTTATGTGCATTTGCGGTAATATTGCAATGTTATATCATGGTCAATTGGTGGAACAGCAGCTGCCTGTTGTAATGATGGTGCTACTCATATATTCACATGGTCTTGAGCTTTTAAATATGTTTCCATTTCAGTGGACTATCTATAATCTTCCAATCTAAATGCAGCACATTCCATAACAACAAAACAGCCTCAATAAAAGCAAGTGCTCACCACTGAGCCATTGTGCCAGCCCAAGAAGTTGGGACTGTTCTCCCTGGAAAGAATACTGAGAGGAGATTTGATAGAGATTTTCAAAGTCATGAGCAGACTAGAAAATGTAGATAGAGAGAAACTGTTCCCACTTGCAAAAGGAACAGGACTGAGAGAGCATAGATTTAAAGGGATGTGCCAAAGAAGCAAAGGTGATGTGAGAATCCTTTTTTCAGTCAGTGAATAGTTGAGTCTGGAAGGTACTATCTGAAAATGTGGTAGAGGCAGGTTCAATTGAAGCATTTAAGAGGGAATTAAATGGTTACTTGGATAGAAATAATGTGCAAGGATTTGGGAAAAGAGCAGGAGATTGGCACAGGACAATGATACTGGTGCAGGGAGGAAGGGCCAAATGGCCTTTATTCTGCATTGTAAAAATTCTGTGATTCAGTGTCTGAGTTCTGCATTATCACCAAGGTACAGTTTCCCAGTGAGACACATAGATGATCTTGCAAAAGTTTTTAATAAAAGTGGACTAAAAAGTTTGTGGACATGCATCAATGTTTAGCAATTAATCAGCCAGTGAACATGTAGGTTGTAGTTGGCACGGTAAAGCCTTTGGAAATGTCACTCCAAGTGAGTGAAATGATGGAAGAATATTGCAGTGTTCCCTGTAATCCTTCTCCATATCGTGGCCTACATTAAAGGATTTCTCCGTTGCTTTTTTGAGTAAATTCATTATCTCTGTAATCACAAGAAGCTTATGAGCTTCCAATTTACATTGTACTGTTAGTTCAGACTGTTGCACCTAAATGTCCTGAAATTAAATACTTTGCCAATCATTTTGAGAAATAACTTGACATGTCATCCTGAGCAATAATAAACTTATTATTTGTTTTTCAAATAAAACTAGGCTGTGCTTTTTGCACTTATCTGTAATCCAGTTTCACTGCATTGGCTGCAGTGGTCATGGGGTGTCATGGTGGCTCAGTGGTTAGTGCTACTACCTCATGGTGCTAGGAACCTGGGTTCAAATCCAGCCTTGGGTGACTGTCTGTGTGGAGTTTGCACATTCTCCCTGTGTCTGCATGGGTTTTCTCCCACAGTCCAAAGATGTGTAGGTTAACTGAATTGGTCATGCCAAATTGCCCATAGTGTTTGGAGATGTGTAGGTTAGGTGAATATAAGGTAGGTTACTCTCTGGAGAGTTGATGTTGAAGGGCTTGTTTCTACACTGTCGGGATTCTATGGATTGCAACTTACTTTTTTTATTCACTTGTGGGAATCGCTGGCTAGGCCAACATTTATTACCCATCCTCTGTTGCCCTTGAGAAAGTCAGGGTGATGAGTTGCCTTCTTGAACCATTGTAGCCCATGTGCTGTGGGTTGACCCACAATGCCATTAGGGAGGGAATTCCAGGATTTTTACCCAATGATAGTTAAAGCAGAGGAAGATATACTTCCAAGTCAGTCAGGATGGTGAGTGGTTTAGAGGGGAACTTGCAGGTGGTGATGGTCCCACATAGTTACTGTCCTTGAACTTTGAGATAGTAGCAACTGTGCATTTCAAAGGTGCATTTTATCTAAGAAGCCTTGGTGAATTTCTGTAGTGCACCTTGTATCCACTACACTATTGGGTACCAGTGGTGAAGGGAGTGGGCATGTGTTGATGTAGTACCAATCAAGTGGGCTGCTTTGTTCTGGATGGTGTCAGGCTTCTTGAATATTGTTGGGGCTGCACCCAACCAGGCAAGTGGGGAGTATTCCATCATGCTCCTGACTTGTGCCTTGTAGCTGGTGAACAGGCTGTTGGGAGTCAGGAGGTGAGTTACTCACTGTAGTATTCCTAGCATCTGATCTGCTGTTTTAGCTACAGTGTTTATATGGTGAGTCCAGATGAGTTTCTGGTCAACGGTAACCCCCAGGATGTTGATAGTGGGGGTGCAGTGATGGTAATACCATTGACTGTCAGGATCAGTGGTTAGATTGTCTCATATTGAAATATTTATTACTTAGCATTTGTGTGGCACGAATGTTACTTGCTACTTTTCAATCCAAGCCTGGGTATTATCCAAGTGTTGCTGCAACTGGAGATGGACTGCTTCAGTATCTGAGGATTTTTGAAGGTGCTGAACATTGTGCAATCATTGGTGAACATCCTCACTTCTGACCTATGATGGAGGGAAGGTCATTAATAAAGCAGCTGAAGATAGTCGAGCCTAGGACACTATCCTGAGGAACTCTTGCAGAGATTCCTGGAGCTGAGATGACTGACCTCCACCAACCACCCTCCTATGTGCCGGGTATGACTCCAACCAGGAGCATTTTCCCCTTGATTCCCATTGACTTGTGTTTTACGAGGGCTCTTTGATGCCACAGTTGGTCACATGCGCCTTTCATTTCACCTCACCTCTGGAATTCAGCACTTTTGCCCATGTTTAAACCAAGGCTGAAATGAGGTCAGGAGCTAAGTGGCCCTGGCAGAACACAAGCTGAGCATCTCTGAGCAGCTTAGTGCTGAGCAGGAGCTGCTTGATAGCACTGCTGATGACGTCTTCCATCACTTTACTGATGCTACTATGATTCAAGTATTACTGTTCACCTTTGCTTTTCATCGACTTTCTCAGCAATCAAATACAACTCAAAATATCAGCAAAAACTTCAGAGGCTGGGGATCTGAAATAAAAACACAAAATTCTGGCAGAATCTGTGGAGAGAAAAGCAGAGTCCAATATGACTGCTCTTCATTTGAACCAATCACGAGGCAGTCTGAATTGGCTGACTGGTAGCCATTAGCAGTTTGAATTAATGCAATTTCAAATTACACAGGGTCCCCGATTTACGAATGGTACGTGTGACAGAAGTGAATTAATAGTAATTTTAAAGATCCGACATACAAACACTTCCTTGTACTTACAGATGATTTTTTACCTTGTCCTGCATTGTGTTCCGATTTGCATCACAATCGACCAGTGAGCGGACTCAAGAGTAGAACCCATTTGTACCCAGGGACTGCCTATAATTGCTTCTGGTATCTGAGCCGCTGAGTTTGTTTTGGACAGAGATGGCTGTGCCAACTGCAAGCTCATTAGTTCCCACCTTGTTAGGGTGCACTGAATACAAAACAAACATAAATTATTAATTAAGTAAATAACATCTTGTTAATGTTTAATTAACTTTTATGTACTTAAGCCCTTCTAATCCTCTCTAAGTGGCATGCAGTTAGTTTGTACAGGGCACTGACTGCAATTTAAATAAAACTGGAGGCAAATGTGGAACTGGAAACAACTGGACAAAAGGTCACCCCAGAATGTGAACCATGGAGCATTATCATGAGGCAGGCAAGTTATACCATCAGATATAATGAGCAAAGTAGGTTCACTCAGTGATGCTCACTACCATCAGAATCCTCCTTTACCTCTGGTAAGGTGGAGGAAAACATCTTTCTGAAGATACCTCCAGACATTGCCAGACCTCCACCAGGGTGGTATGGTGGGTCAGTGGCTAGCACTGCTGCCTCACAGCACCAGGGTCTCCGGTTCAATTCCAGCCTCGGGTGACTGTCTGTATGGAGTTTGCACATTTTCCCCATGTCTGTGGTGGTTTCCTCTGGGTGTTCCGGTTTCCTCCCACAGTCCAAAGATGTGCAGATCAGGTGAATTGGCCATGCTAAATTGCCCATAGTGTTAGATGTATTAGAGGGAAATGGGTCTGGGTGAATTACTCTTCGGAGAGTTGGTGTGGACTGGTTGGGCCGAAGGGCCTGTTTCCACACTGTAGCAAATCTAACCTACCTGCCTGTTGATATTGCAATGTGCTTGAATCAAACGCCTATAAAGCAGAATTGTGACCTTTCTCCTTTGAGGTCCCACTTGTGGCAGTTTCTGACAGTTTTCTTTCATCAAATTCCCTTTTTGCTTCTCTAAGTAGCAGTGCCTGTAGTCAATGCTTCCTGCATGGTCTGGATTTGGAGGTGACCCAAGAATCTGATTAATGATGCAGAAGCTCAGTTTGTATTTTGCTCCTTGCAGGAGCTGAAATTCCCTCCCTGATTGGATGGAAATTCATGTGAGAAAGAAGTGGAAAGGACAAAACTTTACACTGATTCACAATACACATTCACTGACTCACTCACTCAGTCATTACTCATTGACACACACACAGTCACAACCATACTCAAACATATTGACTCACTCACACACACTCATACAAACTGACTTACTAACTCATTCACTCACACATAAACACACTCACTCACAGTCAAATGAACACTGACATGCAAGAACACTGACTCACACACACAAACTCATACAAACTGACTTACTCACTGACTCAGTCACTCACACACTCACGCTCATACAAACACATTTACTCATTAATTCACTGAATCACACAAACACATTCACTAATACATAGAACATAGAACATTACAGCGCAGTACAGGCCCTTCGGCCCTCGATGTTGCGCTGCCCTGTCATACTAATCTGAAGCCCATCCCACCAACACTATTCCATGTACGTCCATTTGCCTGTCCAATGACGACTTAAATGCACTTAAACTTGGCGAATCTACTACCAAAGCATTCCATACCCTGACTACTCTCTGAGTAAAGAAACTACCTCTGACATCTATCTTATACCTATCTCCCCTCACTTTAAAGTTGTGTTCCCCTCGTGTTTGCCGTCCCCATACTTGGAAAAAGGCTCTCCCTGTCCACCCTATCTAACCCTCTGATTATCTTGTGTGTCTCTACTAAGTCACTTCTCAACCTTCTTCTCTCTAATGAGAACAGCCTCAAGGCCCTCAGCCTTTCCTCGTAAGACATTCCTTCCAGACCAGGCAACATCCTAGTAGATCTCTTCTGCACCCTTTCCAAAGCTTCCACATCCTTCTTATAATGCGGTGACCAGAACTGTACACAATATTCCAAGTGTGGCCGTACCAGAGCTTTGTACAGCTGCAGCATAACCTCCTGGTTCCAGAACTCAATCCCTCTATTAATAAAGGCCAAAACACTGTATGCCTTCTTAACAAACCTGTCAATCTGGGTGACAACTTTCAGGGATCTGTGTACATGGACACCAAGATCTCTCTGCTCATCTGCACTCCCAAGAATCCTACCATTAGCCAGTACTTTGCATTCCAATTACTCCAGCCAAAGTGTATCACCTCACACTTGTCCACATTAAACTCCATTTGCCATCTCTCAGCCCAGCTCTGCATCCTATCTATGTCTCTCTGCAATCTACTACATCTTTCATCACTATCCACAACTCCACCGACCTTAGTGTCGTCTGCAAATTTACTAACCCACCCTTCTAAGCCCTCATCCAGGTCATTTATAAAAATGACGAACAGCAGTGGACCCAACACCGACCCTTGCAGTACGCTGCTAGTAACTGGACACCAAGATGAACATGTTCCATCAACTACAACCCTCTGTTTTCTTTCAGCAAGCCAATTACTGATCCAAACTGCTATGTCTCCCACAATCCCATCCCTCCGTATTTTGTATAATAGCCTACTGTGGGGAACCTTATCGAACGCCTTGCTGAAATCTATATTCACCACATCAACCAGTTTACTCTCATCTACCTGTTTGGTCACTTTGTCAAAAAACTCAATAAGTTTCGTTAGGCACGACCTACCCTTCACAAAGCCGTGCTGACTGTCCCTGATCAGATTATTCTTTTCTAGATGGTTATAAATCCTATCTCTTAGAACCTTTTCTAAAACTTTACCAACAACTGAAGTGAGACTCACTGGTCTGTAATTACCAGGGTTGTTTCTACTACCCTTTTTGAACAAGGGAACCACATTTGCTATCCTCCAGTCCTCAGGCATTATTCCTGTAGACAATGATGATTTGAAGATCAATGCCAAAGGCTCAGCAATCTCTTCCCTTGCTTCCCAGAGGATCCTAGGATAGATCCCACCCGGCACAGGGGACTTGTCTGTTTTCACACTCTGCAGTATTCCTAAATACCTCTCCCTTGTGAACCTAAATCTCTTCTAGTCTAGATGCAAGTATCTCCATATCTTCCTCGCCAACATTTTCATTTTCTATAGTGAACACTGTCGAAAAATATTTATTTAGTGCTTCCCCTATCTCCTCTGACTCCACACACAACTTCCCACTATTATCCTTGATTGGCCCTAATTTAAGTCTCGTCATTCTTTTATTCCTGACATACCTATGGAAGCCTTAGAGCTAACCCTGATCCTATCCGCCAACAACTTCTCATGTCCCCTCCTGGCTCTTCTGAGCTCTCTTTTTAGGTCTTTCCTGACTTCCTTGTAACCCTCAAGCGCCCTAACTGAGTTTTCACATTTTGTCCTAACATAAGCCTTCTTCTTCTTCTTGACCAGGGATTCCACTTCCTTAGTAAACCATGGCTCATGTGTTCTATATCTTCCTCCCTGCCTGACAGGTACATACTTATCTAGGACACACAGGAGCTTTTCCTTGAATAAGCTCGACATTTTTAATGTGCTCATCCCCTACAGTTTCCTTCCCCATTCTACGCTTCCTAAATCTTTCCTAATTGCATCGTAATTTCCCTTCCCCCAGCTGTAACTCTTGCTCGGTGGAGTACACCTATCCCTTTCCATCACTAAAGTAAACCTGACAGAATTGTGATCGCTGTCTCCAAAGTGCTCACCTATTTCCAAACTCGTTACCCAGTACTAAATCTAAAGTGGCTTCGCCCCTTGTAGGCCTGTCTACATACTGTGTCAGGAAGCCCTCCTGCACACACTGGACAAAACTGACCCATCTATAGTACTCGTACTGTAGTGATCCCAGTCAATATTTGGATAGTCGAAGTCCCCCATGACAACTACCCTGCCTCCCTCACTCCTATTGAGAATCATCTTTGCTATCCTTTCCTCTACATCTCTGGAACTATTCGAAGGCCTATAGAAAACTCCCAGCATGGTGACTTCTCCTTTCCTGTTTCTAACCTCAGTTAACGAGTCCCCAAACATCCTTTCTACAACTGTAGTATTGTCCCTGATCAACAATGCCACACCTCCCCCTCTTTTACCATCTTCTCTATTCTTACTGAAACATCTGAATCCCGGAACCTACAACAGCCATTCCTGTCCCTGCTCTATCCATGTCTCCGTAATGGCCACAACATCGAAGTCCCAGGTACCAACCCACGCTGCCAGTTCACCCACTTTATTTCTGATGCTCCTCACATTGAAGTACACACACTTCAATCCAGGTTCTTGCTTGCCAGTGTCAGATACTTGATTTGGGAACTCCCTACTCTCATCCTCTTCTGTACCTATCCTACAATTTTGGTTCCCATCTCCCTGCTGTATTAGTTTAAATCCACTTTAATAGCTTTAGCGAATTTCCCACCCAGGATATTGGTACCCCTCTGGTCTAGATGAAGACCATCCTGCTTGTAGAGGTCCCACCTACCCCAGAAAGAGCTCCAATTATCCAAACACCCAAAACCCTCCCTCCTGCACCATCCCTATAGCCACATCTTCAATTCCTTTCTCTCCCTATTCCTCGCCTCACTAGCAAATGGCACGGGCAGCAAACCAGAGAAAACAACTCTGCTTGTCCTAGCTCTAAGCTTCCATCCTAGCTCCCTGAATTTCTGCCTCAAGTTCCCATCTCTCTTCCGACCTATATCGTTGGTGCCAATGTGGACCATGACTTGGAGCTGCTCTCTCTCCCCCTGAAGGATCCCAAAAACACAATCACGGACATCACGGACCCTGGCACCCGGGAGGCAACACACCAATCGTGAGTCTCTCTCGTACCTACAGAACCTCCTATCTGTCCCCCTAACTATAGAGTCCCCAATGACTACTGCTCTGCTCCTCTTCCCCCTTCCCTTCTGAGCAGCAGGTGCCTCACTGTTTTCCCCTGGTAAGTCATCCCCCCCAACAGTATCCAAAACGGTATACTTATTGTTGTACTTACATACAAGCATTCACACACACATACACACAAAACACTCATTCACTCACTCGCATACACAAACACACACTCACTTACACACTAGTTCACTCATTCACCCATACACAGTGACACACACACTGACAAAGAATCATACAAATTGGCTCACTCATCACACACACTTATACAATCATTCACTCACACATACTTACACAAACACACTCACTCATAAGCATTCACTTGCATGCACTCAACTCACACACATTCTTTCACACACACTCACTCCCTCATATACATACACAAACACATATAAACACATACTCACTCATGCACACACACAGTGATTCACTCACTCATATAAATACACACACTCTCACATGTACACACAAACACACACATGCTCACTCACTCACATATATAAATACACACACACCCAAACACATACTCACATGTACAAACAAAAACACTCATTCATAGATTTTTTTTGAGAATCAAATTTTCTTTGGACAGTAACAAATCTGTCAAAGATCCATCAGTAATTTCAACAAGAATTCAGTCATTGTGAATCTGCCTTTAAAGCTCCACAATAACATTTTGCAACTGATCTGTAATGTTCATTCATGAAACATTAGGTTGATAATATGCTGAATGCTTGATGCTGAATTCTTCTATTAACTTGTGTTATTTTAAGAATTATGTTTGTTCTGAGGTTAGCTTAAGTCCTAATGTTTTGTAGGATGTGATCAAGAGTATCCTTACTTCTTCTATCCCTTGACAAGCTTCTGATTTATCTAGTTGGGAAACAATTCTGTATCTCGCAACAAATTGTTTTCTCTAAGATGTCCAACTCGATGTACTAATTGGCCCATCTCTGAAATTAAATCTTGTTATTATTTATTTTACTTTCTTCAGTGAGTTTTATATGAGTAATATTGCAATGTTCCCTCAGTGAACTGCTGTACTGAATATTCTTCACTTGGACAGTCAGACTGGAGGAATCCCATCTTTTGCAGTAAAATTAATCTTTCCCCCTTTTCATAGCTTGTCTCGATGGTTCCCACTAATAGTGGCCTTAATAATTGATTTCTAAATCACCTAATGACTTTACTGAATGTTTCTGCTGCCAGTGCTTTAATAACAATTCCCATTTCTTTAACAGCTTTCATCAATGAATCCCACTTTTCATGTTCAATAAGACAAATCACATTTCTTTACAAGATTTCCCTAGACAATTTCTGCTGTCTGCGGTGCTAGTAATAAGCCTGTTGCTTCATGTTTCTTTTCTTGAATGAGCCCTGCTGTCTGCAATTTGTATAAACTCTTTCCTACCTTTACCATGATTTAAATAATGGCTCTCCCACATTTTCTGTGCAGTCAATAGTTTTGTAACCTTTTATTTCTGTTAGAGTCATAGAGTTGTTTAGCATGGGAACAGACCTTTCACTCCAACTCGTCCATGCCAACCAGATATCCTAACCTAATCTAGTCCCATTTGCCAGCGATTGGCCCACATCCTTCTAAACCCTTCCTATTCATATACCCATCCAGATGCCTTTTAACTGTTGCGATTGTACCATCCCCCACCACTTCCTCTGGCAGCTCATTCCATACACACACCATCGTCTGTGTGAAAAAGTTCACCCTCAGTCCCTTTTATATCTTTCCCCTCTCAACCTAAGCCTATGTCCTCTAGTTCTTGACTCCCCTACCCCAGGGAAAAGACCTTGTCTATTTACCCTATCCATGCCCCTCATGATTTTATAAACTTCTATGAGGTCACCCCTCAGCCTCCGATGCTCCGGGGAAAATAGCTCCAACCTATTCAGCCTCTTCCTATAGCTCACACCATCCAATCCTGGAAATGTACATGTAAATCTTATCTGAACCCTTTCAAGTTTCTCAACATCCTTCCTACGGGAGGGAGACCAGAATTGCATGTAATATTCCTACAGTGGCCTAACCAATGAAACGATGACATAAACGATGATCCAGCACCAATCCTTGCGGCACTCCACTGGTCTCTGGCCTCCAGTCTGAAAAGCAACCATCCACCACCACCCTCTGTCTTCTACCTTTGAGCCAGTTCTGTATCCAAATGGTTAGTTCTCCCTCTGTACCATGTGATCTAACCTTGCTAACCTTGCTGTTGGACCATGTCTGTTCAGGCTTCCAATTTTTCCACTTTATATGCTTTAATACTGGCATTGCAATGTTCCCAGGTCTGTTACCTCTTGTTAAAATGTTTCTGTGGTCCTTGATTTCTTTTACTGAAGCCGTGCCTCAGCGTGTTCTCTCTCTGTGGCAGTGACACTTCATCTGAGTTGTAAGTATATCATTTACTTTTAACTTTCCCAGGCTGTTAAAGAAGTTTTCCTTGTTCACCAGGAATTTCAACTTTGCTCATCGAGAGTCTTCGATGTCTGTGGATAAATGTTGAACCGGGATGACTGCTGCAGATTACTGACAGTACATTAAGCACTGCCCAATATGATGAGAACACATGGACTCAGGTGTGGGAAAAGTTTAGGATCTCAAAGGAGTGAGACTTCCCAGTGAGATCTCCCTCATGGATTTAAAAGCAGTGTCTATCATCCCAATGTAACTTATCGCTAGATGCTGTGATGCATCTGGTTTAAGATAAGTGCCTCTTCTTGTGAGAATACCACGTAGTTTTCTATGCAATGCAACTGTCTTGATGGAGTTTGTAGATCACATTCCCTGCTACAAATCTTTTACCAGGTCTGAAATGCTTTTCACCTCTTACTGTAGATATGCCTTGCTGATTCTTTCCATGAGGTTCTCTTCTGCAGGATTCTCAAATGTTCAGACTTTTGCACTATTGCTGTCTGCTTAAAATCTGCATTAGTAGAATCTTCAGATCTCCATGGCTGCTAGGGATTTGTATGCGTTAGGTAGAGGGAGACCACACCACTTGCCACTATGTTGTATGATGATCCACACCTCATGGTGTGCAGTCTATCTGATAGATTTGCTGCCACTAGCTTCCTCCTGTTTGGAATCTACAGGGTCAGTTTAGTCTTGTCTGGTGGAAGAAAACTACGTGGTATTCTCACAAGAAGAGGCACTTATCTTAAACCAGATGCATCACAGCATCTAGCGATAAGTTACATTGGGATGATAGACACTGCTTTTAAATCCATGAGGGAGATCTCACTGGGAAGTCTCACTCCTTTGAGATCCTAAACTTTTCCCACACCTGAGTCCATGTGTTCTCATCATATTGGGCAGTGCTTAATGTCCTCTTTAGCATTGGCCCTTTCACACCCATATACCTTTGCACAATGCCTACCACCCTCAGGGGGAAAATATTTCTCCTTATCTCCCTCCTAATCCTTCTACCATTTGCTTTAAGTCAATGCGCTCTGGTTATTGACCTCCCCTAGAAGGGAACAAGGTCCTCCTCAGCCACTAGACCCTGAAATCGTTTTGTTCACCTCAATCAAATCTCTCCTGAGCATCTGCTGCGCCAAGGAATCAATCAAAGTCCATACAACTGACCCTCTTAACAAAACCACTCCAGACATAGAAGCATACAACATACAAACAGGCCCTTCAGCCCACTATGTTTATGCTGACCAACAAACATCAATGTACACTAACCACGGTTACTTGCACTTTGTCCATTGCCTTTAGAGTCATAGAGGCAACAGCCTCATAAATCTCCTCTGTATTCTCTCTACTGTGACCACAGTTTTCTTCATGTCCTTGGGTTAGTTTGGCCCAAGGACCCAAATTATTCACGGTCAGGAGACGGACGCATAAGAATAAGGTTTATACCGGAGATGGAAATCCAGATTCAGTAACACTGGCTGAGGTAGAGAAATGTCAATGTTTTCTGATGTTTCTCTACTCAAGCTTCAAATGCTGTTGGTGTGTGGAAACTGCTGTACTGACCTCAAGGTACTGTTTAACAGTTACTTTTAATAAACCCGATTTGTGGCTCACAGCTTGAGTCATATGATCTGAAAGCTTCCAGATAGTAATGGAACCGGAACAAGGAGGAAGCAAGCAAACGTGTGACAATTCAGCCAGTTAGCTATCCTTAGGCAATGTTATATTAACAGACACAGTGTGCATTCAATCATTCAGTTTGTCGAGAGCTCACTTACCAAGCTGATCATTGGTGCTGACTATGGGAAAACTAGCTGGTGAGAAAAGATCATACCACAGTTTTCTTAACATTAACACACAAAATCCTGTCGGATTTCTAATTACGTCATTCCACCCTCCCCCACCCTTCGCTGCTGACCCTAAATAAATTGAGGAGCAGAATATTGTCTCCTGCTGTTAGTGACCATTCCTGTATTTTCAGAGAGCTCAGCCCAGCTTCAAATATCCAACACAAGTTGCAATATGCAGACTTCTGTCCCAAAATCTAAAAATATTTGCTATATTTCTATTTATACTCCATTCTATGTCTACATTAGCATTTGGATTACTCCCTGACTGTGCCAGAGTTAACGTTTCTGAGGAACGCTCACTAGACTTCAAATGTCAACTCTGTTTCAGTTTCCACAGATGCTGCCAGACCTGCTGAGCAACTCCAGCAATTTCAGGTTTGGTTTGAGCCAAGTAAAAATGTTTCATCTCCATTATCCACCCTCTCAACATACAGAGACATTGCTCACGTCTTCTCGTTGTCTGCATATCTTCAATGCAGGCAAATTAAATCCAGTGACACACCGTAATTTTTAGGGCGGTGTCCTAGAGCAATCCTTATCATTCCTGCCATCCTCAATGAATCAATATCCAATTGATTAGTTGTTTTTTTATATAAGTTTCTGCATTATTCCTAACATAACCTTAATAAACTGTGGCATTGATTAGAAAAATCTGTTTTTGTTATAACTGTACGCCGTCTGTAAGTTTCCTATCATGTCATTGGTGTTGTTAACAATACTGCACATTGACTAACTAGGTAGTGACCAACACTTACATTTCAATCTGATCCCTTTTTATACCCGTTGCTGATTGTATCCATCGTTGCACTTAGAACATTCCCATGCTTCCTGCACCACATTGTGCATTAACTTACATTATCCAAATCTGGTTGCAGCATTTAGAATGACTCCAATGTTTCCCCTAAATTAGTGAGTCAGTGTGACCAAAAACCAACTTTACTATAAAGTCCCTTGAAACCCAAGATCTGGCTCCAGTGTTTCATTTTATGTACAGACAGGATATGGGTACTGCCTAGGCCAGCATTTAATGCCATCCCGTATTCCCAATTCCTCCGCCTCCGCCGTATCTGCTCCCAGGAGGACCAGTTCCACCACAGAACACACCAGATGGCCTCCTTCTTTAGAGACCGCAATTTCCCTTCCCACGTGGTTAAAGATGCCCTCCAACACATCTCGTCCACATCCCGCACCTCTGCCCTCAGACCCCACCCCTCCAACCGTAACAAGGACAGAACGCCCCTGGTGCTCACCTTCCACCCTACCAACCTTCGCATAAACCAAATCATCCGCCGACATTTCTGCCACCTCCAAAAAGACCCCACCACCAGGGATATATTTCCCTCCCCACCCCTTTCCGCCTTCCGCAAAGACCTGGTCAGATCCACACCCCCCTACAACCCACCCTCCCATCCTGGCACCTTCCCCTGCCACCGCAGGAACTGTAAAACCTGTGCCCACACCTCCTCCCTCACCTCCAAATAAGGCCCTAAAGGAGCCTTCTACATCCATCAAAGTTTTACCTGCACATCCACTAATATCATTTATTGTATCCGTTGCTCCCGATGCGGTCTCCTCTACATTGGGGAGACTGGGCGCCTCCTAGCAGAGCGCTTTAGGGAACATCTCCGGGACACCCGCACCAATCAACCACACTGCCCTGTGGCCCAACAGTTCAACTCCCCCTCCCACTCTGCCGAGGACATGGAGGTCCTGGGCCTCCTTCACCGCCGCTCCCTCACCACCAGACGCCTGGAGGAAGAACGCCTCATCTTCCGCCTCGGAACACTTCAACCCCAGGGCATCAAAGTGGACTTCAACAGTTTCCTCATTTCCCCTTCCCCCACCTCACCCTAGTTCCAAACTTCCAGCTCAGCACTGTCCCCATGACTTGTCCGGACTTGTCCTATCTGCCTATCTCCTTTTCCACCTATCCACTCTACCCTCTCCTCCCTGACCTATCACCTTCATCCCCTCCCCCACTCACCTATTGTACTCTATGCTACTTTCTCCCCACCCCCACCCTCCTCTAGCTTATCTCTCCACGCTTCAGCCTTTATTCCTGATGAAGGGCTTTTGTCCGAAACATCGATTTCGCTGCTCCTCGGATGCTGCCTGAACTGCTATGCTCTTCCAGCACCACTAATCCAGAATCTGGTTTCCAGCATCTGCAGTCATTGTTTTTACCTTTTACAGCATTTATTGCCAGTCCCTAGCTGCCCTTGTAAAGATAGTGGTAGGCTGTCTTCTTTAGCTGCTGTCGTCCATGAACTGTCAGGACACCCACAATCAACTTAGGGAGAGAATTCTGGGATTTTGACCTGGTAACATTGAACAAATAGCAGTACATTTCCGAATGAGGATATTGAGTGACTTGGAAGAGAACTTGCAGTTGGTGGTGTTTACCTGTGTCTGTTGCCTCTGTCCGTCTGGATGGCAGTGTAACAAACAACATTATTTTAAAAAAAACTCTTCAATGCTGACCTCAATCACGTAAAGCCAAACAGATCACTAAACAGTATTGTCAAAATGAAATTAATTCACAGCTTTTCTAGTTGCTATAAACCTTCACAAATAACGAACATAGAACAGAGAACAATACAGTGCAAAACAGGCCCTTCGGCCCTCAATGTTGCGCCGACCTGTGAACTATTCTCAGCTCGTCCCCCTACACTATTCCATCATCATCCATGTGCTTATCTAAGGATTGTTTAAATCTCTCTAATGTGGCTGGGTTGACTACATTATTAGTTAGGGTATTCCACGCCCTTACCACTCTCTGCATAAAGAACTTTGCTCTGACATCTGTCTTAAATCTATCACCCCTCAATTTGTAGTTATGCCCTCTCGTACAATATGACATCATCATCCTAGGGAAAAGTCTTTCACTGTCTACCCTATCTAATCCTCTGATCATCTTGTATGTCTCTATCAAATCTCCTCTTAGCCTTCTTCTTTCCAATGAGAACAGATCCAAGTCTCTCAGCCTTTCCTCATAAGACCTTCCCTCCGACGAGGCAACATCCTGGTAAATCTCCTCTGCACCTTTTCCACATCCTTCCTGTAACGGGGTGACCAGAACTGTACACAATATTCCAAGTGTGGCCACACCAGCGTTTTGTATAGTTGCAGCATGATATTGCGGTTCCGAAACTCAATCCTTCTACCAATGAAACCTAACACACCGTATGCCTTCTTCACAGCACTACCCACCTGGGTGGCAACTTTCAGGGATCTATGGCACATGGACTCCAAGATCCCTCTGCACATCCACACTACCAAGAATCTTTCCATTGACCCAGTTCTCTGCCTTCCTGTTATTCTTCCCAAAGTGAATCGCCTCATATTTAGCTGCATTGAACTCCATTTGCCACCTCTCAACCCAATTCTGCAGTTTATCCAAGTCCCCCTGAAACCTGTAACATTCTTCCACGCTGTCCACTACTCCACCCAATTTAGTGTCATCTGCAAATTTACTAATCCATCCACCTATGCCTGCGTCTAAGTCATTTATAAAAATGACAAACAGCAGTGGTCCCAAAACAGATCCTTGTGGCACACCACTAGTAACTGGACTCCAGACTGAATATTTTCCATCAATCACCCCTCGCTGCCTTCTTCGAGAAAGCCTCTTTCTAATCCAAACTGCTAAATCACCCTCAATTCCATGCCTCTGCATTTTCTCCACAGCCTACCATGTGGAACCTTATCAAAGGCTTTACTGAAGTCCATATATACCACGTAAACTGCCCTGCCCTCATTCTATCAGGGAGCCAATGTCCCATTAAATTCTGGTAAATACAGAGTTGCAGATGAAAACATTAAGCCAGTACAAAATTCTTACTGTTTCAGCTTAAGTGTAAATCTGCTTCCACCAATGTGTTCCTTTAAAAATGAACTCTCGCTTGAACGTTATATATGCACATATTATGTTAAATACTCATAAAGGTTCTGAAATTGGCCGATGGCTCTACTATGAGAAAGTGAGGACTGCAGAGGCTGGAGATCAGAGTCAAAAAGTGTGGTGCTGGAAAAGCACAGCAGGTTAAGCAGCATCCGAGGAGCAGGAGAGTCAACGTTTTGAGCGTAAGTTCTTTCTTAGGAATGAGGTAGGGAGCCCAAGGGGGTTGAGAGATAATTGGGACAGGGGTGGGGGTAGGGGGAAGGTAAATGAGAATGTGATAGATAGATGCAGGTGGGATGAAGGTAATAGGTTGGAGAGGAGGGTGGAGCAGATTGATAGGAAGGAAGATGGACAGATAGGACTGTTCAAGAGGGCGGTGCCAAACTGGAGAGTTGGATCTGGGATAAGGTGGAGGGAGGGGAGATCAGGAAGCTGGTGAAACCGAAATTGATCCCGTGTGGTTAGAGAGTCCCAAGTAATGCTGTACTCATTCATCAAAGTGAGGGAAATCAGTGCTGGGGAATTGAACATAATTCCAGATTCCAAGTTAGCATTAAACACTCCCTGGTCATTCGTATTACAGCTTGTATGCAGTCAGGCTGCTGTCCCGGCATTATCTTTAAGATAAGTCAGGACACTGCCTGCAGTTTATGTGGTGTTGTTATTTCCAAAACCAGCCACCTCTCATTCTTTTCATGGGATTTCCAATTTGCATTAAAGTGTGAGTAGTTTGTCCTGTTCCCATCGGGACAAAACTGTTTGAGCTCATTTTATTTTGACAAAATTGCTGAAAGGCTATAAGTAGATAGAAAGAGCAGTGAAAATTGACATCAACATGTGTGACCCAGTAGAGTTTTAACCATTCTGCACAACACACAGCCCATGAATTACAGCCAATACAAGTCTTCAAACTCGTGATCCAAACTACAGCATCAGTCAAATAAAAAGCAAACTCCTACAGATGCTGGGAGCCTAGAACAAATACAGAAAATACAGAAGAAACTCAGCAGCACTGGCAATATCTGATGAGTGACACAAAGAGTTAACATTTTGAATCCAATGTGATCAGGTGATATGAAGAATCATGAGCTGAATCTTACCATTAGGTCTCACTTGAGTTAGGCCTTACTTACTTCTCCAGGGCGAGCATGGGAAATGGCATGAGAACTGGTGGCTGCTACATCACTGGAGGTGATGTTGGCGAGATAGGCCCAACGCCTGAGGATTGGTGACTTTGTCATCAGTTGAATCTGGCACTGGTGGCAGTGAAGTGGTGGTGGAAACGCCTCACGGTAACATCGATGAGGTAGGCGGAGTGGCAGGGGATGCCATCCTGAAGTTGTTGAGTCCGGCAGACGCAGCAGCGAGGTGATGGTGGAGAAGAATCGGCCCAGCGGTGAAAGATGGTACCTGATGAGTGCCAACTTCAAAGTTGGTTGGGTCCAGTGTAGATGGCGACAAGGTGGTGGAGGAGGGATAGCAGCGCAGATGTCATTGATGATGAACTGGTTCAGGATGGATATACTCTCTGTAAGCTACATCTTGCTATTTTACTGTCTTACTTTTAAAACTATTCAAAATGAAAACGGATTGTTTACAAACTTTACATGATCCATCACCAATTTGAATAGTTTTGAGAAAGCTTTTCACTAAATTTTACTATTTGCTCACTGTAAAATACACTTGACAGTAAAATCACTCATTCGTTTTACATTTTGGCAAAGGGATATTTTTGGTGAGTTTCAAAGAAGGTTTCTCTTTGTGAGGCCTACTGAGCTTTCTTGCACAAGCTCCAAACTCTCCTCATTAACAACTTACCTTGTCCTTTTGGTGCCTCTCTTGTCTGAGACCAGTCTGATTCTTACACTCACTGCTAGGATATCCCAACATTCCTGGCATAGGTGCCATCTATGAAAGGCTGTTGTGCACTTGGGCATGTGCCATCAGTCCAGAGCTGCCCAGCATTGTTCCTGAAATTTGCCTTGGATATAGAGGAAAAGGGGAAATTGGCACCCTGCTCTGTGGACATGGACCCGAAGGTCCTGCTGGTTAGGTGGTGTAAAGGAGGGTTATGCTCCTTCCCAGGGTTGGCAGAGGAGGTCATGGCAACACACCTTGCCAGACTGACTGAGGGTGCCACCCAGGTTAGTACAGTCTGCAGGAATGCCCAGCACTGTAGGAAGAAGGCTAGTGACCTTCTCCACTCTGCCGGGGTAAGTGCCACCACCTACTTTCTGCTACCTCACAGTTGCTCTATCCCTTCTACTGCACAAAGCTCCCAGCAAGGCGCATGTTCTACCACTCTCACTATTGCATCTTCCCTCTTTTGCTCTTACCTACCCATTCCTGCAAGCCCTTATCCATGCATCCCCTCTGTGTGGCCTGCTCAATCACTCACTCAGGATGTCTCACCTCCTTTTCCCCACCTGCATCTGCACCAACAGCTGTGCCACCCCAGTTTCAACTCAATGAACCCCTCCCTTTGTCTCATCCCACAATAGAGCACAATAGGCCTTTGGCTCCTCATCCTCAGTGAGGAGAGAATCCTGACTCTGCCCACCTTGGGTAGATCACTGAATGTCCTCAAGCACTTGGACTGATATTGGAGGCAGCCCTTGACTGACTTTGCTGGATCCTCTGGCTGAAGGGTGTCTCCCTTTACATGACTGAGGACTATTCCCCTCAGACTTTGAGACATGGCCATTTGGTTGAAGCACATGCAGTGTATTTGCTGTAATGTGCTGCTGGCACATGGTGTATGATTGATGCAGTGGCGTGCTGTACAGTAACATGACAACTAATGACTGCCGACAACCAGAGAAGCCACCTGGCTTTGCATTCGTGCTAAAAGGCAAGTCAGGACAGAAGAACTGAGAGATTGTTAGCTCTGGCTGAGGCAGCATATCACTAAAAGGCAAGGCAAGGCTGACATGTCCCGAGTGTCCTGGAAGACGCTAAGTGAGCGAACGCTAACAAAGTGAGCAAGTAGACTCGAGATGCAGCTCAGTCTGATCTGTGAGGTGGGTACCTGCCCCAGTGTGCAAAGTGTCCTTGCAGCAGCATTTCATTGACTATTGCTGGTGTGCTCCAAAGTATAGCATTACAGCAAATTGTAAGTGGGTCAGAGACTGTGCGCAGGCCTGGCTTGTCAGATGCCAACAACCTTGAACATGGGTTGTGTGTGTGTAGCTGACCATGTGGTGTGCCTTGATATGATGGTGCCAAGTGTCCAAGATGGAGGTCTGCAGCAATAAACATTGAGCTATAGTCACCAGGTGACCATTCTGATGTTTGGGCATTCCTGTATCTAGTTACTACCTGAGGGTTCATGTGGTAGTGTCCCTACCCCTGAGCCAGGAGGTGTGGGTTCAGGCCTCAGCTGCTCCTGAAATGTGTAATGTAATCTTGATGAGGACATTATCTTCGGTTTCTATCTGGTGGGTGGTAGAATAGGAGTTGTTAATAATTATTAGCCACAACATGTTCAGAAAATTTGCCTTGCATGTTTACCTAGGAAATCCCGCAGGAAGTTAACCGAAACACAGAAAAAGAATGGGAAGAAGAGTGTCTTTTCTCAACCAGATGGAGATTCCTGCTGCCAGAACAAATATCACCTGATGTGAAATCTGACTGAAAGATATTATCTTTCAAAAAAAACGCAGGCAAGGATCAAAAACAGGCTTTACCATCCAGAGAATCCAATCTAAGCCATCACAAGGTAAGAATACAGAAGTGTGTCACTTTTTAAACAAAGTTATACCATTTTGAGCTTTAAAATACAACTGCAGTAAAAACATACATTGAGCAAAGTTCTGCCATTTTAGACACTTGCAAGTGATAAAGTGGTGAACGGCTCCAAGGAAATTAACAATTTTCCTCTCTCTGTCTCGTGCTATTGATCTATATTCCTTGCTCCAACTCAATACTGCAGTATTTCTATCTGAGTGTCAGAATAGGCCACTCTAGGTCAAGGTGAATTGATTATTTCTGTGCTAATCAGCAATGGATTGAAACAAATTTGCACATTATTGCATAGATTTTTATTTTTGGCAGCCAGCGCTGAATGAATGAACTTGCAAAAGATCTGTTCTGCCCTGCTCTGCTTTAACCTCTGATTATTGCTTGAGTTTGGATGTACAGGGGCTGGGTCAGCACCAGGATCCACAGTCAGGTTACAAGTCTCCCCGACAGGTCAATGGAACCCAAATACCCGCAGAATTTAGACAGAATTTAATGACATAGCACTAAGGATTATGGAATTTTAAGCATAAGTGAATTAGGAGCATAAAATCAGGTCACTTAGTCTCGTAAGGAGGCTGTTTTGCAATTCAATGAAACTGTAGTTGCTCTATAACCTAACTTAATCCAGCTGCCTTAGCTCCATATGCCTGTACATCCTCATCTAGCAAATAAGAAAGCAATCTTAGATTTAATGCTAGTTATTGAGTCATCATTTGTCATTAAAAACTTGAAATAATTAATTAACACTGATTTTTATTTTTGTGCTTTTTAAAATTGTGGACTGACACAACCAACACTATCAACATTATAACCAGTTTTTTAAAGGTTCACTGCATGGAGAATGTGAGGACTGCAGATCAGAGTCAAAACGTGTAGTGCTGGAAAAGCACAGCCGAACAGGCAGCATTCGAGGAGCAGGAGAGTCGACGTTTCAAGCATAAGCTCTTCATCAGGAATGTGATCACTGCATGGTTTGAAAAGCTAGTACCCTGACCATCATGACAAGCATTGTGTAAACAGCAGTTTGAACAAACAGTAACAGAGCAGATTCCAGATGAATTGGAACCGAGGGGTTTGATATACAGGGTGGCAATACATGGTCAATTAGTCTATGGACTAGTGACAAGTTATTGATGATAGAAGACTTCTACCTGTTAACAACTGTATGATTGGTCCTCAGGCAATTGTGGCTGGGAACAAGACAAAGAAAAGGATTTTGATCTTCACCAGCACAGGGGTTGTCTTTCTGTTCTCTGCAGTCAAATCCATTTTAAACCTGAAGAAAAAACAGTTCAATTTCCAAACAGTAGACATTGTAAGGTGAGATTTTTAACTGTTAAGTCAGAGACTTTTTTTTTAATCAGTGAACCAGTCACTGTCCCTTATAAACCAGTAGAAATATTTGGAGAAGGATGATTATAAAACAACACAAAATAATACAAGGACAACCTCAGGAACACATGAACAGGAATTACTGAATTACCCTCCAACTTAGTAATGTTTGTTAAGTATAGAAACCTGGTCCATGCTTTCCATCCAACCGGGGTCCAAAAATAATCAGGTAAATTAAGAACATTTATGTACTTATTGTAAAACGCTTAACTTTAATGACAATGCTGTGAATCATCGAATCCCTACTGTGCAGAAAGAGGCCATTGGCCCTTGGGTCTGTACTAACCCTCTGAAAAGGTTCTCACCCAGACCCAGGCTCATGCCCATAGCCCCACATTTTACCATGGTTAATCCAGCTGGCCTACACATATTTGGAATGTGAGAGGAAACAGGCGCACCCAACAGAAATGCACACAGACACAGGAGAACATGCACATTCCACACAGACAGCCACCCAAGACTGGAATTGAATTTCGATTCCTGCTGCTGTGAAGGAATCGCAGAATTGTTAGGGTGCAGGATGAGACTATTTGGCCCATTGTATTTGTACTGGTTCTCTCAGTATTTTGACTTCGTATCAAACCTTCCTATAATGTGGTTTCCTATAGAATGGCACTCAGAACTCTACACAATACTCTAACTGCAGTTAATCATTCTCTTTTGTACGTTCATCATAACCTTCCTGCTGTCAAAATCCATGCTCTTATTTATAAAACCTTGGAAACCAGGTACCTGTAACGACCTATGTACACATATGCCCAGACAGCTCTTCTCTTGAATGTCCTTTAGAATAGCTCCCCTTGGTTAATGCTGCCTCTTTGTGACCTTCCAATGTGCATCAGCTCACATTTCTCTGCATTGGACTTCATCTGTCACCTATTTGCTCCCTCTAACAACTTGTCAAAATCCTTTTTTATTCATTCATGGGATGTGGGCCCCACTGGCTAGATTAGTATTTAATGCCCAGAAGGCAGATGACCTGGAGTGACACGTACACCAGGACAGGTAAGGATAGCAGATATCAATACCTAGAGTGGTATCAGTGACTGTGATGGGTGTTTTGCCCCAGTAATCAACAAATGCTTCATGGTCAACATTTGGCACTTAATTCCAGATTTTTATGGAATTCAAATTCCACTATCTGCAATAATACCACTAGGTCATCACCTCCTGCTTTTGAACTTCTACACTGTCTTCCTCACAGTTTATAATTCTCCCAAGTTTTGTGTCATCTTCAAACTTTGAAATTGGCCCTTGGGAGGCGCAAATGATTTGTTTTCAGGGTTGCAAGCCAACAGTAAAATGAACTTACTCTTGAGTTCAGCCTGAGGCCATATATGAGAACTACCTTAACTCAGATCTAATGTAAGTAGCTACTAAGTAGAATGTAATAAACAAATTCTGTTTATAACACCCGAACCTATCTTTTGCAGAAGACTTTCTTGTGGTCACCTTTTCCCACGTGGTATTAATAATTCATATTCATATCAAGAAGAAGGATTAATGGCAGTAGGTCTGCTGAAGGCATTTCAGATGGTTCATAGGGACATGACCCCAATTCACACTATGCTTACAATGTTGTGAATTTCACCATATATACCGTCATCTACCACAAAATGCTCACATATCCATTTTCATTGGGTCAAGAGTCTATTTGCCCTCAGCAATTTTATCCATAAAACTGGCTACAAGCTGAGTTGTTATTGATTGTGTCTGATGAGGAGTGTTCATCACATGGCATCCAAATGTATTTAGGGTCCCTAGCCACATTAGTCCAGTGTCATTCACCTCTCTCAGCAGTGACCAGCAGTGAGTTGAAGCCATTTCTAGTGTAACTGTTTTAACTTCAGTGTAAATCAATATCCATCTAGTCAATCATTGCACAGCAGGGTACTCTTGAGTAGCTTCAATTGATCATTGGTCACCGTAGGAACATAGGATTTTGAAAGCTGGCCTCTGAACTCTTCAAGCTAGGAGGTGGATTATGGAGTAAAAGCAAAGGCTTCAATCATTTAATGTATTTAACTGTAGTATAGTTTCTGTTCAGCCATTACTGAATGTTGGATAAGCAGTCTGGTAATTTAACAACTTTCAAGGTAGATTTGCTCTCATCTGAAGAAAGGAGAGTATCCCATTCACTAGGGAGCTGTATAGTTGATATTATATGTACATAAACCCTAATACTATTCAAACGCACTCAGCCTTCAACAATTTTTGCCTATTCTTGAGTTATGACAGCATGGTGAGCTTACTTATAACTAGGTAGCTTTTATTGTCTGAAGAAAAGAATTACTGCCAAGCTAGCATTGATTACTTTTTATTTATTTCAGTGCATTTTATGAATTTTTAATTTACAAGAAAAGCTGGAAACACAGTGGAACCAGAGGCAATAAACAGTTTCACTCGCTATTGCGATAAGATGAATTACAGCAACTATATAATGAATCTGAGCTATAGCAATTTGCCTTCATTTTAAGAATGTTCCTACCTTACCACTCCCTCACCCACACATTGAAAATAGGCTCACTAAACACTCCCGCAAGCATACAGCAACTCTGTTTTTTTCCACTGTACTTAATCCAGAAACTTTGCAATTAAATTCTTCCATTCACTTCATCTCTATTCTGCCAGAATCTCTCTGTCAATTCCAGGTCAGGTTTTAGTGAGGTCCATACAAAGGGATATATGCTCATGCCACAACGCTAATTGGTCCCCAACAGAGTAAAGCACACACATCCCCTGCAGAACCTCCTGTGATTTCAACAACTCATACCCATTCGTACAGTCTGTAAGTGTGAGTAGGGCATTCTGCACCGAGTTAGCTCAGTTCTCTGGATAGCTGGTGAGCATTGTAGGGGGATACTATCATTGTGAGTTCAATTCCTGCACTCGCTGATGCTACAATGAAGAGCCTTCCTGGGCGGTGGTGACTAATTAAACTACTACCAGTTGTCTCTCTCAAATGAGAGAGTGGGGCGATGGTGACTTTATAGGCTGTAAACAGGTTCGGAATTGGGGTATTACTAATCATGGTAATTTCACACTCAACATTGTACAACATATTGGATATGATCCTACAACTCACAGGATAGGGAAAGACCAGTTCTCTGCATAATACCATTAAATTCCTACATTTTTTACAGTATATCACCTCTGACTTTTCGCCATTTCTTTCTCATTCTCTTGCTTTCCTTTTAGGATTCCCAAAACTCACACTGTTCCATAGTGAGTGGGCACAAGGAAGCTACTTCAAAGCCTCTTCCTGTGACCAAGGGTAACCCTCATACTGATCTTCCCTTCTTTTACAGAAGGAGATGTCAAGCTCCATAATGTGATGAAGTTTTACATTATGTTTGCTTGTGACATTGTTCATTCTGAAGTGTGACAACGAGAGTTCAGAGGCATTAAGTTCTTGTTAGAATGAAGTATAAGGCTGGTAAGATTATGGAACAATGGGTGAATGAAGATATTGAGGTTCTAGTCAAGAATAAGAAAGAATCACATATTAGATCCAGACCACTGGGATCAAATTAATCTCTTGACATGTATAAAGAGTGTAGGGGCATGCTCAAGAGGGAAATCAGGAGAGCAAAGAAGGGATGTGAGACAGCCTTGGTAGATAAAGTTAAGGATAATCCAAAGAGCTTCTACAAATACTTCAAGAGCGAAAGAGCAACTAGAGAGAGAGTAGGGCCATTTAAAGATCAAGAGGTCGTCTATGTGTTGAACCTCAGGTAATAAGATACTAAATGAATAGTTTGCATCAGTTTTTACTGTGGAGAAAGAAATAGAGGATAGAGAACTCATGGAAATGAATATTGATGTTTTGAAAACAGTTCACATTATAAAAGAGAAAGTGCTGGAGATCTTAGAAAGTATAAAGGTGGGTAAACCTCCGCGACCCGATCAAGTGTATCCCCTGATGCTGTGAGAAGTTAGGGAGGAATTTGCAGGGCACCTCATAAAAATAGGTGCCAAAGGACTGGAGGGTGGCTTTATTTGCTAATGACATGCCTTTATTTAAGAAAGGCTGTAAGGAGAAGCCTGGGAACTATAGACCTGCGAGTCTGACATCGGTGGTGGGTAAGTTGGTCGGAGGTGATTCTGAAAGATAGGGTTTACATGCAGTTGAAGAGGCAAGGACTGATTAGGGATAGCCAGGATGGTTTTGTCCGAGGGAAATCATGTCTCACAATTTTGATTGAACTTTTTGAGAAAGCAACCAAAAGGACCGATGAGGGCAGAGCAGTAGACATTGTTTACATGGATTTTGACAAGGTTCCGCATTGTAGACTAATTAGTAAAGTTAGATCATGTCGGATTAAGGATGAACTTGCCAATTGGATACAAAATTGTCCGGACTGTAGGAGACAGAGGGTGGTGGCGGAGGGTTGTTTCTCGCACTGGAGGCTTGTGACCAGCAGGATTCCACGGGGATCAGTGTTGTGTGAACTTTTGTTTGTCATTTACATAAATGATTTGGATGGGAATATAGGAGGCATGGTTAGTAAGTTTGCAGATGACACCAAAATTGGTGGCACAGTGGATAATGAAGAAGTGATCTAAGATTAAAAGAGATCTTGATCAATTAGGTCAATGGGAACACCAAGTTTAATTTGGATAAATGAGATGTATTTTGTTGTATTTTGCTAAAACAACAAGGGCAGGATTTATACAATTAATGGTAGGGCCATGAGTAGTATTGTGGAACAGAAAGTCCGAGGTCTTCGGTACATTATTCTTTGAAATTTGCAACACAGGTAGACAAGGTGGTTAAAAAGGCATTTAGCACGTTTGCCCTCATTGCGGAGATCTTTGAGTATAGGAGTTGGGATGTCATGTTGAGGTTGTACAGAATGCTGGTGAGGCTTGAGTGCAGGTCTGGTTGCCCTGCTGTTGAAAGGATATTATTAAATTAGAGAAGATTCAGAAAAGATTTACCAGGGTTTTGCAGGGAACAGAGAGTTTGAGTTATACAAATAGACTGGGACTTCTTTCATCGGAGTGCAGAAGATTGAGGGGTGAGCTTGTAGAGGTTTATAAAATCATGAGGAGGGCAGATAAGATGAATAGCAAGGGTCTTTTCCCTAGGGTGGGGGGGGTGAGGGGAGGCATTACAAACTAGGGCCATATTTTTAAGGTGAGAGGAGAAAGTTTTAAATAGGACATGAGGCGCAACCTTTTTACATGGTTCGTGTGTGGAATGAACTGCCAGAGGAATGCAGGTACAGTTTCAACATTTAAAAGCCAGTTGGATAAGAACATGAATAGGAAAGGTTTAGAGGGAAATGGGCCGAAAGCAGGCAAGTGGGACTAGTTTAATGTGGGGACATGGTTGGCATGGACTGGTTGGACTGGAGGGTCTGTTTCCATGCTGTATGACTCTAAGTCTGAACAAAAGAAGCTATGAAAGTATGAGGGGCAAGTTGGCTATGATGAATTGGGAAAATTAAAGAAAATATTTGTTGGAAGACAGGCAATGGCCAGAATTTAAAGCAATATTCTACAGTATACGACAAATATACATTACTCTAAGATATAAAAATGTCAATAGGAAAAATGAACATAGCTAAAAAAGCAAGTTAAACATTACATTAAATCAAAGCAAGCGGGTTATAAGGTTGTAGTGGTAAATGGTAAAAGTGGTAAGCTATGAGGATTGGGAGCAAGTTATAATTCAGCAAGGATGACCAAGAAATTAATTTTAAAAAGGAAAAGAGAAAATGGATGCAAGCTAGTAACATGAATGTGGACTGTAAAAGCTTCTTTAGGTATGTGGAAAGGAAAAGATTAAGTGAAACGTATGGAGGCTGTGGCAGGCAGAGAGAGGAGAATTTATAGTGAGGAACAAGAAAATGGTAGAAATTAAACAAGTAATTTGTGTCACAAACAAAATCAGAAATTGTTGGAAAAACTCAACGAGTCTGGCAACATCTGTGGAGAGAAAGCAGAGTTAACATTTCGGGTCCAAAGACATTTCTTCAGTACTTTATTCTTCAGTACTGTCTTCAAAGAAGAAGAGACAGAAAATAAGACCATAATACCATAAGACATAGGAGCAGTCTTAAATATACTCATTGACCTCACCTCCACAACCTTCTGTGGCAATAAATTCCATAGATTCACCACTCTCTGGCTTATCGCCATACTAAAAGGTCTTCCATTATAAGGCTGTACCCTTGGGTCCTTGTCTCTCCTATCAACGAAAACATCTTCCCAATATCCACTCTGTCCAAGCCTTTCAGTATTCTGTATGTCTCAATTAGATTCCCACTTATCCTTCTAAACCCCACCGAATATAAACCCAGAGTCCTCAAACATTCCTCGTGTGTTAAGCTTTTCACTCCTGGGACAATTCTCACGAACCTGCTCTGAACACGCTCTAGGGCCAGTACATCTTTCCTGAGATATGGGGCCCAAAACTGCGCACAATACTCCAAATGTGGTCTGACCAGAGCCTTAGAGAACCTCAGAAGTACCTTCCTGCTTTTATATTCAAGTTCTCTCCAAACAAATGCCATCATTGTATTTGTTTTCCTAACTACTGACTCAACTTGCAAGTCCAGCTTGAGAGAATCCTGGACTAGAACCCCCAAGTCTCTTTGCACTTCAGACTTCTGAATTTTCTCTCCATTTAGAAAATAAGTCCATGCCTCTATTCTTCCTACCAAAGTGCACGACCTCACACTTTCCCATGTTGTACTCCATCTGCCACTTCTTTGCCCACTCTCCTAACCTGTCCAAATCCTTCTGCAGCCTCCCTGCCTCCTCAATGTTACCTGGTCCTCTGCCTATCTTTATATCATCATCAAACTTTGCCAGAATGCCCTCAGTTCCTTCATCTAGATGGTTAATGTATAAAGTAAAAAGTTGTGGTCTCAGCACTGAGCCTTGTGGAACACCACTAGTCACCAGCTGCCATCCTGAGAAGGACCCTTTTATCCCCACTCTCTGCTTTCTGACAGACAGCCAAGCTTCCATCCATGCTAGCACCTTGCCTCTGGCACCATGGGCCCTTGTTTTACTCAGTGGCCTCCTGTGTGGCACCTTGTCAAAGGCCTTCTTGAAGTCCAGGTAGGTAGCATCCATTGGTTCTCATTGGTCAAACCTGATTGATACTTCCTCAACGAATTCAAGCAGATTTGTCAGGTATGACCTCCCCTTGATGAAACCATGCTGACTTTGCTCTATTTTATCATTCACTTCCCAGTATTCAGAAACCTCATCCTTCATAATAGATTCCAAGATCTTACACACATCCGAGGTTAGGCTGATTGGTCTGTAATTTTCCAAATTTTGCCTTACTCCCTTCCTATAATGGAGTGTCACGTTAGCGATTTTTCAGTCTTCAGGGGCCCTCCCTGATTCTAGCGATACCTGAAAGGTCACCACTAATGTCTTCACCATCTCTTCAGCTATCTCCCTTAGAACTCTGGGGTGTAGTCCATCTGGTCCAGGTGATTTATCCACGTTCAGGCCATTCAGTTTTTCTAGCATGTTCTCTATACTCGGTTCCACTCCGTCACTTCCTTGAATTTTTGGGATATTACTAGTATAGATTGTTGCCAAGTAATTATTCACTTCCTCAGCCATTTCCTTGTCCCCACTCCTATCTCTCCAGCACCATTTTTCAGCTACCCAATGTCCAATTTTGGGACACTATCACTACACTACAAGACCCAATCTTTTGGTTTCTCTAAGTAAATGAACGTTAGTGAAGCCCCAGTTAATACAATTAAACACCTGAATGATACACAGGTAACATAACTATTGACAGAACATTCTCACTGGCCCCAATTTTCTCAGAAGGGGCAGTCACGGTCAGATTACTATTCTCCTCTGATTTCTTTTCTATTAGTACTTAGCACTGTATTTTTAGTCAGGAATTCCAATCCCAACTCCTTTAGAAATGCTGAACATACCTGAAATTAAACAGTTCTATCGTAGTGCAGGATATCCAGGGAAGTCAGCAATTGTAGCAGTTAGTATGCCCTGTTCTGTGATTTAAATGCCCAGTTACACAACTAGATACTTCGACAGCTACTTTGAAAGGATAAGGACTGTATGTAAGGTGAGTGTGGGAAAGGGATGGCAGTTAGCGTACCAAGTGGGTAGAGTACCAGGTAAGTAAGATGCCAGGAGGACATGCCATCAGGTAAGTAGGGTACCCAAGGGGGGGTAAGGTGCTAAGTAAGTAAGGTGACGGTATCAGGTGGGTGCATGCCAAGTGGGTAGAGTACCAGGTAAGTAAGATGCCAGGAGGACATGCCATCAGGTAAGTAGGGTACCCAAGGGGGGGTAAGGTGCTAAGTAAGTAAGGTGACGGTATCAGGTGGGTGCATGCCAAGTGGGTATAGTACAGCATTAGTAATGCTGTGCTTTGTGCAGGAGGGTTGAGGGGTGAGGTGTGCATCAGGACTGGCAGGAGAGTTTCTTGGATCCAGGGGTGGCTGGGCTGGAGCTGGGAGCTGTTGGGTCCAAAGGAAGGGTAGAATTGTATTGTGTAGAGGAGGGTTCGGGCTAGCAGGGATGCAGTTGTCAGGGATCAAGGAGCTGGAGGTGGTAAAGTTGGAAATGTGTGAAGTGAGTTCGACGTTCAGATTGATAGTCACCTTGGAGTTAGAGTAGGTTTTTAATTGTCTAACTTTTCCTGGCTAACTATTAACTAGAGAGGCAGGAGGCTGGAAGAACACAGCAAGCCAGCAGCATCAGGAGGTGGAGAAGTCGGCATTTCGGGTGTAAAGCTTCTTCATGACCTGTAAACAGGAAAGTGGCTTGAAGTGTGTATACTTCAATGCAAGAAGTATACGAAATAAGGTAGGTGAACTTGCAGCGTGGGTTGGTACCTGGGATTTCGATATTGTGGCTATTACGGAGACATGGGTAGAACAGGGACAGGATTGGCTGTTGCAGGTTCCAGGGTTTAGGTTTTTTAATAGGGTCAGAGGTGGGGCTAAAAGAGGGGGAGGTGTGGCATTGCTTGTCAAAGATAGTATTACAGCGGTGGAAAGGACGATGGATGAAGACTCGCCATCTGAGGAAGTTTGGGCTGAGGTTAGGAATAGGAAAGGTGAGGTCACCCTGTTAGGAGTTTTCTACAGGCCTCCTAATAGTCCTAGAGACGTAGAAGAAAGGATTGCGAGGATGATTCAGGAGAAGAGTGAAAGTAATAGAGTGGTTGTTATGGGGGACTTTAACTTTCCAGATATTGACTGGGAAAGCTATAGCTCGAGTTCATTAGATGAGTCGGTGTTTGTCCAATGAGTGCAGGAGGGTTTCCTGACACAATATGTAGACAGGCCAACAAGAGGTGAGGCCATACTGGATTTGGTTCTGGGTAACGAACCAGGCCAGGTGTTAGAATTGGAGGTAGGTGAGCACTTTGGGGACAGTGACCACAATTCAGTGACATTTACTCTAGTGATGGAGAGGGATAAGTGTGCACTGCAGGGCAAGAGTTATAGCTGGGGGCAGGGAAATTATGATGCGGTGAGGCACGACTTAGGATGCGTGGCTTGGAAAAGTAGGCTTCAAGGGAAGGGCGCAATTGATATGTGGAGCTTGTTCAAGGAGCAACTATTGAGTGTCCTTGATAAGTATGTACCTGTCAGGCAGGGAGGAAAGGGTCGTGTGAGGGAGCCGTGGTTTAATAAGGAATTTGTTAAAGGGAAGAGGCCGGCCTATGTAAAGATGAGGCGTGAATGTTCAATTGGGGCGATTGAGAGTTATAAGGTAGCCAGGAAGGATCTGAAGAGAGAGCTAAGAGCAGCAAGGAGGGGACATGAGAAGTCCTTAGTTGGTAGGATTAGGGAAAACCCAAAGGTTTTCTATAGGTATGTCAGGAATAAAAGAATGACTAGGGTAGGAATAGGTCCAGTCAAGGATAGTAGTGGGAAGTTGCGTGTGGAGGCTGAGGAGATTGGGGAGACACTGAATGAATACTTTTCGTCAGTATTCACTCAGG